>NC_141039.2:24232500-24330000 GCF_052040795.2 Danio rerio
GTAGGTCACACACCAGGAAGGACTCGGTCATCATTTGTGTTGAGAGATCGTAGATATTTATAGATCTGTTGTAGAGCAACAATATTTTGAATGAGTTGTTGGGAAGAAAAGCACTAAATAAATGCCGGAAAAGGCATTGAGGCCAAACGTATGTCACAATGGCAGTGGTTCTCAAATTGATGGAGGGATCGGCAGACTCATTATAGTTCAACATATTTTTTTTAACAGTGAGGAATGAACAGTTGTTTGAGGCTTGACTGCGGGGAATAATTCAGGAAAAAATACTTTTCTACCGTCAATTATTCACTCTAATAATCGTCCAAATCTTTATGACTGACTTATTGCTGAGGAACACTGTGAACTGCAAATAGAAGGGGATGTTTACCTGGGGGTCTCTCTATGGTCATGAAACTTTATGTGTTTTGGTTGTTTATTCACACAACACCAGTGGTGTTTTGGGACCCTTAAGGTTCAGAACTTTTAAAAAAAAGAATAATTTCACAGTCCATGTTTTTAAAAACTGTACTGCTATTGTAAACTAGGGCTGGGCAATATGGCAAAAATGCAGTCTTGATGATTATTTTCCAAATTGGACGATAACAATATATTTTTCAATATAACTTGTTAATACTTCCAGATTTTTAGGGTGCTTTCACACCTGCCTTATTTAGTTCGATTGAATCACGCTAGAGTTCACTTTCCCTCTTGGTGCAGTACGCTTGGGCTGGTGTGAATGTAGCAATCAAACTCGAGTGCGCAGCAAAAGCGGACCAAAAAAGCATACAGAGACCTCCTTGATGAGGTGGTCTCGGTACGCTTTCAACCCTGGAGTGCTTTGTTTGTGGCGAGAATATAATCTGAACTAAAACAGACTCAACCGCAAAAAGTACCGCGCCCTTTTGGACTAATCCAGCTTCCATAGTATGATGCGCTGTGCATTATGGAATGTGGAGGAAAACTTTTTGTTGACCGCGTTTTACCGACAATTTTAAACAGAGAGAGAGGGAAAAACATTACCTGATGGATCGTTGGTAATTTTTCCAGGAGTTGACCATGTCACTCCTTCTGAAGTGACTTGTGATGTGCATTTACCGTTTGCAATGCATTAAAACAATTTTCCAGTCGCAGCCGTGCTTCATTCTCGAAATGTATAGTTTGTCTAAAGTGATGTATACAAACTATATGGTATACTATGAGCAAGGATACAATCAGTCAGTGCAGTCGTCCCTCTATAGTCAAAAGCAACATTAGCTGTCTGCTGGTTTGTTTACTTGCTGGAGTTCCATTGGCATTTTCCCGCATGTTAATTCTGACCAATTAAAAAGCAGTAAATAGGAAATAGGTTCAATAACATATGGCCGATGAGTGATGTGGAATTTGTCACATATCTGTATTTTGGTTCCTTCCAACTGGTTCGAACCAAAGCAATCAGTGTGGTGTGAAAAGAAGCCAGAGACGGCAGAAAATGCTACATTGTATCATTTCTTGCCCCTGTTCTGGACCAAATGAACCGAACCACAACATTAGCTATATTTCCATCCACCTATTTTCATGCGCGTAAAAAAACGGTTGATGAAAATGCCGTGATGCGCATATATTTTGAAAATGTGCATAAAAAACATATTCGCATAACTGAGTAGCTTAAACTTTTTATTCGGTAAGAAACTATGCGCATAAACTACGATGGAAACACTTTTACCGCATATATTTCAGTATGCACATTAAAAAAGGTCATGTAATTTTGTTGTAAGAGATATATGTGTGAATGGACAAACTAACAGGCTGAGCACACTGAGTGTTCACTGTGTGTCAGGATTGGCTTCTGAGGTGAAAGTCATTTATTAGAGTAGGTTTTCCTGCCACAGCAAATTTCGTTTTTACTGTTGTTATTTGGCGCCAGTTAATCATGAAGTGATAATTTTGTTCGATCTGACCCGTTGGATGGAAACGCTGCTTTATTCGCATGTCTTTTATGCGATAATCCAGTTTTGCGCATACATTTCATTCACATTTTTGGATGGAAACATAGCTAATGACTATAGTCACAAAAATTACAGGGTCCATTAAATGGCATAACATATTTCCGGCTGATAAATTTTCGGTGGCCAAAAATTTGGTACGTCTCTAATATTAACACACTTTTAGATTCCCATTGTCGCATATTTCTGCTGTGTGATTGGCTTTTAGATCAATATAGAGTAAAAAAGTACAGAGTTTATCATTGTTATTGACATACATTTTATCGTGATTCAATAATATCATCAAAAGTGATGTAAATTAAAACATTTTGTCCTAAACACAGTCATGAAGTACATTTTATGTAGTATGAGGATGGAGTATGTAGTATTGATCGCAATGTTCTGGCATACACAACACTTATTAAAAGAGTACCGTTGGCAGTAGAAACGCAAACCTGATCAGGGTGCCCTGTACCGAATTGTATTGAACTGAACTAAACCATAGCATTCAGTGGAATCAATGCATAAAGTACTTTATTATTTGACAAGCAAAATAACTGTGATCGGCTAAAAGATTGTATGTTTACAGATGTAAAGTGTTTCTTCCAAAACTGAACATTTAGAGGTAGCATTTTTTTTTTTTTAATCAAAGAAATTCTGGATGAATAAGTTCTATTTCAAGTTTTTTTTCCCACATAAAGTGGTCAACGAATGTGTTTAGTCCTGTTAAACTTTTTCTTTATCCATTCATTTTCCTTCAGCTTAGTCCCTTATTTATCAGGCGTCACCACAGCGGAATGAACAACTATTCCGGCATATGTTTTACGCAGCAGTTGCCCTTCCATCCACAACCCAGTAATGCGAAACACCCACACACTCTCGCATACACACACACACTTATATGACCAATTTTGTTTATTCAATTCACCTATAACGCATGACTTTGGGGGAAACCGGAGCACCCGGAGGAAACCCATGCCAACATAGAGAGAACATGCAAACACAGAACTGCCAACTAGCCCAGCCAGAACTCAAACCAACGACCTTCTTTCTGTAAAAAGACAGTGCTAACCACTAAGCCGGCGTGCCACCTCTAAACTTTTTCTTTTTTATTACAAATGGCTTGTTTTTCAACGATGATGGCATCGCATGATAGTTATGTATATATCTGCACAAGTTGTGCAACTTTTTATGTAGAACTTTATACACCTTTTTGCTAGATTAAATATTTAGCTTAGATATTTACGTTGTTTGACAAATTGGCCTGCACTGGATTCAATAAATCACACACAAATCAGACAACAGATCACCCAAAAAAAATGAAAATGATGTTATTAATTTCTCACCCACATGTCATTCCAATCCCCTGAGACCTTCATTCGTCTTTAGAACATAAATAAAAATATTTTAGATGACATGTGAGAGCTCCCTCATCCTCCATAGACAGCAATTGTCACAAGATGTTCAAAATCCAAAGAATACACCAAAAACATTGTCAAAACATTCTGTATGACTTCAGTGGTTAAACTGTAATCAAATGAACCTCCAAGAAAACTTCTGTATGTTATAAAAACTATAAATATGACTTTCAAGTACAACTCACTTTCACTAGAATCAGCGACACAGCACTCAAGCATCATATTTTTTGTAGTAAGCACACACCTTGATCTGATGCAGAAGACATTAATCCCTTTTTTTCTTTTTTTTTTCTTGTTCCTAAAAACGAATATATTGTAATGTCTTTTTGCTTGCAATATTGCAATATATTCATGGTAATTCAAAGTTTTTTACTTAAACAAGAATAAAAGAAACGAGTATAAGACAATAAAGACAACAAAGAATAAAAATGATTAAAAACAGATATGGAAGAGAAAGACAAAGACATGCTTACAGTAACATTATATGTCGTACTGTACAGCCTTCCATTAAATTATTGTATTGGTTGTACATATGAAATGAAAGTATAGCTTGTTATTTTATTTTTATTATTATTATTATTTACAATTTTTGCAGCTTGAGCTTTTTTTCCATCCATAACAGAAGCAAAACTGTTTTGCTTTGTGCAGCACAGTTGAGTAAATGATGACAATTTTTGTGTTCCGTGGAACTAACCTTTTAAGCATTCCGATAATTACGTACAATGTTTGCCTTTCGCTTGCAGGATCTAATGAAGATGAACTAATGAAGGGCAGGTCGTTTTCAAACCATTGATTGTTTTCAAGAAAATCCGCCGGTCATTATATAAATTGTGAATATTCTGCTGCTCTTTCATTTTTTCCTTTTATACAGACCAAGCATCTTCTTTTTTTCTGCAGGACCTTCTGTAGACGTAGAGATATCTTTTGAGAGTGATAAAAGGAAAAAGAAATCTGTCCATCTCCCTCTTTAGTGGAATTGCCTGTCCTCTCTTCTCCCTTGATGTGTCTACTTATTTATTTTCTTTAATGCCCAGGTCTTATCTCTCCAACGTCTTCACTCCGGGATTGATCAATATTTAATTTTCTCTGAGAGACTAGCGGTTAACACTAGTCTTTCTCTACGTGTCACTCTCATCAGCGCCTGTGTCTATGTGTGTTCGCTCAAAGACCTCCAGCCTTTTCAGCCTATAATATGACAGAAGCATAGAGATGATATTCCTTAAAAAAAAAAAAAAGAAAGTGCAGGTCATGGCTTGAGTAACCCAGATGCCTTTCCGCACACTTACTTTAAGTCATTTGTGACCTTTGACCTGGCAGTGTCAAGGGTCAGAGGTTTATCATGACCTTTAATGATCGGACATTCTCATGAGCAAGATCGTTTGTTATGTCCGATAATGAAGTTTTACTTATGGGGGGTAATAGAAGTTCACTGATGGTTTTATTAGCGGTTTTTGGCTTATTCAGATGAGATGACAGTACTCAGTGGCTGTTGACCTTTGCTTCCTCCAGGAAAAATATAGCGTTGACCTCTAACCTTTAGCCTATTAAATAGAAGTTGTCACAAAAAGATGGGCCACTCGTACAAGAGAGTTATGGCAGGTTCAATTCTTTTTTTAGTGTTTTTTTTTTTTTTTGAATTGGGTTAAAGTGAAAATGAATAATCAAATTGAAGAATAAAATAATGAATGTTTAAATTTGGAATTTGTATTAGAAACATTCATTTGATTGATTTAGTTGCATTTATTTTCATGTGTATACAGTATGTTTATATCTTTGATTTATCTGTACATGTATTTATATATATGTGTGTGTGTGCGTGTACGTGTGCGTGTTTGTCATTTTAACAATGTGTATGTGTAAAAAATAACATAGGCTAATTATGAACAATATAGATTGGTATCAACATATTACTGACATTTTTAATGACGATAGAGATAAAAAGAAAAAAATATATAGATAAAAAAATATAAACGCTAAAAAAATAGGTGTTAATCTAAACAAAATATAAATATGGAATGATGGATGGATGGATGAATGGATGGATCGATAGATAGATAGATAGATAGATAGATAGATAGATAGATAGATAGATAGATAGATAGATAGATAGATAGATAAATAGATAGATAGATAGATAGATAGATAGATAGATAGATAGATAGATAGATAGATAGATAGATAGATAGATAGATAGATAGATAGATACTGTAGATAGATAGATACTGTAGATAGATAGATACTGTAGATAGATAGATACTGTAGATAGATAGATAGATAGATAGATAGATAGATAGATAGATAGATAGATAGATAGATAGATAGATAGATAGATAGATAGATAGATAGATAGATAGATAGATAGATAGATAGATAGATAGATAGATAGATAGATAGATAGATAGATAGATAGATAGATAGATAGAGTAGCAGACTATGTGACACAGTAGGTAGTGCTGTCGCCTCACAGCAAGGAGGTCGCTGGTTCATACCTTGACTGGGTCAGTTGGCATTTCTGTGTGCAGTTTGCATGTTCTCCCTGCCTTCGCGTGGGTTTCCTCCGAGTGCTCCGGTTTCCCCCACATTCCAAAGACCTGTGGAACAGGTGAATTGAGTAGGCTAAATTGTCTGTAGTGTATGAGTGTGAATGAGTGTGTATGGATGTTTCCCAGAGATGGGTTGCAGCTGGAAGGGCATCCACTGCGTAAAAAACATGTGATGGATAAGTTGGCGGTTCATTCTGCTGTGGCAACCCCAGATTAATAAAGGGACTAAGCTGAAAAGAAAATAAATAAATGAATAGCAGACTAATTCGTATTTAATAATTAATAACAGCAATACATAAATGACAAAAATATAATGCATTATCATGTTGTTCTAGTTATAGTCCTGTGTAAAATTGTGTGCAATTTTATTATTAGTTTTAATGTATTAGTCTATATTTAGTCATTTAATTTTAATTAGTTTTACTTTCTATATTTTTATTTCTTTTTTAGTATAAATGTCTTACTTTTTAATGTGTATGCTGCTGTTTTTTTTTAAATTTAGTTCATTTAATACATTATAACATTTAATTGTAGTATTTCAACAATGTAATTTTTTTCATTTGTCTGTTTTTGTTTGTTTTTAATTTTATTATTCATATGTTTACTATTTAATTAATATTCATTAATTACATTATTCATATGTTATTATTAATATTCATATGTTAATATGAATTAATATTCATATGTTTACATTGCAGAAGTTTTTTTAAACAGTTATTGTGTATTTAATTAAATTAGTTATTTTTAAAAGAATGTTTTTTTTTTTACTTATTATTTAGTTAACCAAATAAATCAATTATAAATTAAATAATTAATGACTAGCCTTTGTGAAGATGCTTTTATCAGAGCTGATGAAAAAGACAAATTCATATTTAATAACAGCAATACATGAATGACAAAACAAAAATTCTAGTTATGGTCGTATGTAAAATTTTGTGCAATATTTAAGTGATTGCTGTTTCTCGATGCAATTTTGAGAAATATATTTTTTTAAACGGCAGTCATAACAAACGACCAACAGTCAAAAAGTCATTTCACAAAAAGCATGAAACAACATGTTAGAAAAACGATAAGCGAAAGCTATTGAGACTTGAGATAAACTTCTCGCAGCATATTTCTTGATGAATCTCCACAGTCCGATAAAAACCATCTCTACTTTGCCTGCTTTATGACGTCGTATCATATTTCCTGTCACATCTGGTCTCTTTATTAAATAACAGCCACGTCTTCATGTGGTCGTAGGTCACATGGTGCGGTTCCAGTCCTCTCCACTTCTTGAAGGCGCAGTGATCTTGGTTTATGATTACAGCTTTTCTTCCTGTACTGCTGAAATGATTGATAGAGTGTATTAAAGGCTCTCCCCTGTGTCGTAAAACAGTTCCCTGCTCGTCTCCTGAAGGCATTTACACTGTGTGTGTGTGAGAGTGTGTGTGCTTGCGCGTGATCTTTAGGGCATCATTTAGCACTGTCAGGTTGGTAAAAGACAGGCTAATTAGTCATATCGCATTGAAATGTCATAAATGAGAGTTGTAGTAGCATTGTGATGTGTGTAAGGGCAGGGAAATAAGATCATAAGATAATCATAAGGCTGCAGAGGAATTTAAATGTATAATTTGGATGAGTTGGTTAGTCGTTTGCTCTTGACATAAATCGTACATTAAGAGGGTCAAAACATTTTTATTTTAGGTATTACTTTTTTAATTTAATGCTGTGGTTTTCCTTATTATTTTTCTCATCATGAGCTGTCAGCTGTGGCATCTTGTACAGTCAAGGTTGGAAAGTGACGAAGTTTCATAAATATGGCGTATGCACAAAACGGTAGTGGAATTTGTGCGTACACCACTTTCCTCACAAAAGTTGTGCTTTTTTTAAAAAACAGACCTTTTGAATGTACATAGTTCTAAGTAAAAATATTTAACTTAAATATTGACTTTAAAGTGCAGTATGTGGGGCCTATCATACACCCGCGATGTGTTGATATTTTCAGAACAACGCAACCTTAATTTTGCCATTTTTCAACACGTTGTTAATGCAAATTCAACTGCATCACTTTTTGGACTGATGGGTGTTCCAGTTTAACTGTTGTCTTGTGAGTGAAGCGTTGAGTTTTTCCATTTACAAAGTCCTCCATGTAAATAGCAAATGTGTTATGGTGCGGCACAACTGACTCTTAAAGGGAATGGGAGATTAGACTCTGATTGTTTATTTTTGATTTTTTGATTTTGATTTTATTTTTAATTTTTTTTCAAAATACTCCCATAACTCATTAAGAGAATAAGCCTAACCCTGCTAGACCATGCCCCGTGGTGCAGAGCGTATTTTTCCTGTGCTTAAAATGGCAAAAGTGAATTCGGACACGCCCTTAATGCTTTTTCGCCATGCGCTATAGACTTTGCGCCTAAATAGTTAAAATAGAGTCCTGTAAGTTTGACATTCAGCGGTTGAACTAGGTATTGCACTCCAAATTCTAAACAACTCGTCCCCTCCTCTTACAACTCCACATGCCAGATTGACTACATCAATAGGCACAAGTCTGACTATCAAGCCTACACTGTCTCCTAACTAAATACCACTGCATGCGAAAGAAGGAATATTTTCCATATTAAAAGGAGTTTTGTCCTAATTAACACCGGACATTTTTATTTTAGAAACGGCCTGAATATTTTTGAACGACAGGATTAACAGTGTTTCTCTAAAGTACACCTCCTGTGCTTTATTCAGTTTTAAATGCTAATAATGTGATTTTGAATGCCATTTATTGCCATACTACTGAAAGCAGCAGGATATATGGTTTATCTCAGATGTTGAAAATAAAATAAATCGATGAAATTGATCTTTAGAACTGTGACTCAGTGCAAGCCAACACATATCAGTGATTTAGCATGCACATTTAATAATGTTAAAAAGCTTTTATATGTATTAATTAGATTAAACCTTAGAAAAACCTTAGATTAAACCTCAGATAAATTAGATAAACCTTACTATTTCGTTGTAATGCAGTGAGTGCATTGTTCTGAATGGCTGTATTTAAATGTTTCTGTTGTTTTGCATCTGGTGCAGACACACAAATTGCTTATCACTGCAAATCTTGTCACAAAGCGTGTTGTTAGGACATGGTGTTAAAATGTAACCTGCTCACAAAATGTTTACGTTTTTAATATTTATATTATTTGCTGATTAATAACCTCCTCATTTGGAACTCTAAATCTGCGTCTCATTTCGAAGGTTGATACTGTCCACCGGAGGTCACATTATTAGTCGCGGATGCATACTTTGAGAGTCTTCATTGAATGAAATTCGCTATTTTCCACAAAGGCAACCTGGGGTTCTGAAATATAATTTGTTTAAATTGGCATTGGGCGGGTTTAAGGGACCAAAACATAGAGAGACATTCCGGCTGTTTTTCGGATAAACAGGCATGTTCGCTTGCATGTTTCTTAAATATCTGTAAACACATTATGGTATTGTTATGATTTGGAAGAGTCAAAAACTTACATAGAGCACCTTAATTGAACCACTTTAACTCATATGAGCCATGGTCATTAATAAATAAATATAAATGTATTATGTCATATGTTCACTTTTAGGAAGATTTCTGTGCAGTTTTATAAACGAGACACCTGGACCTAGTTTGGATCATGAGCTTTTTTTATGACTTGTTTTTTTTTTTTTTTGATGGAATCATAATAATAAAGATGATAATAGTAACCATATGCATTATATACTTAATTTGTTTTAATGTATTAGTCACTGTTTAGTCATTGAATTGTAATACATTATTTTACTTTCTGTTTTTTTTTTCCTTTTTTCAGGTATTAAAATATTTTTAATGTGTATGCTGTTGATTTTAATTTAGTTCATTTAATTCATTTAATATTAAAATTTAACTGTAGTATTTAAACAACTTTTTTTTTACATGTCGCATCATTTTGTTTAATTTAATTTTTGTTTTTAAAATAATTTTTTTGATTTGCTATTGCAACTATAGAGTACAAATGCAAAACACAGACTTTTTTAAAGCAGACAATCAACATCTATATTACCTTCTTAATTATTAACTTTATATTGCAGTAAATATGCCAAATAAAATACATTATAAATTAACTCCACTGTGGCTAGCCTCTTTAAAGATGATTTTTTTAGAGCAAAATATTCCATGTAGCTGTTTAAAAAGTAACAAATAGACTATGTGTATAACAATCAGTTGAAGCAAATGTTTTTTGTGTTATGTAGGTGGCTCTGGTACGCTGGACTGAGAGTGTAGGTTTAACTCTTGTGAACAGAGACTTGACGTCCCTCCAGCTGAAGACCCCAGCCGGACAGATCTTGACCTATTACATCCTCCAGATCTTCCCCTTCACCTCTGAGAGCAAGCGGATGGGTATCATTGTTAGGGTGCGTCTTAGTTATTCTAGTTATGCGTTTTGTAAATGTTTACGATTACATATTTATCTAAATTCAAACACTGTTTACAAAAAAAAGGAATAGTTTCCTTTGTAGTCTGGCTTGTGTCTTATCTTGTTGAGCAAGGCGTTATTTACTTCAGGACCCTGAAGTGTGTTGTCTCAGTACCTAAGCGGTCTTTTACACGACAAAGTTTTCATCCAAATACTGGAAACTATTTATGCATTTTGCTTGTTTTTTTACTAGGGTTTGGTATTGGTTGGGTTTTTTGATATGGGTTTTTCTACTCTCAAGTAAATATTTTGTTTCCATTAATTAAAAAAAGAAACAAAAAAATGGTACAACAAGATAGAAATGGAAGTTTTAAAAAAATGCTGCTGTTTTCGTGTTTGTGTAAACACCCAGGGCCCTTTCATACACCCAGTGCAGTAAGGCGCAAGACGTGTTTGGCATGATTTTGTTGCTATTTTCAGACCAGCGCAACCCTAATTTTCACGGTTTGCTCAACGTTTAAATAGCGAATCCTATTGCGCCACTTTGTGGACTGATGGGTGTTCCACTCTAAAAAGGAGGTGTCTAAAAGAGCGCATTGTTAAAAATGTCCAAAATTATCCAAGAGTGATGAGATCATGATCATTAGGGCCAAACACAGTCAAATCTGTTAAGCATGTGAACACAATGGCCAATCGGCAGTTTTTAAGAACCAGCTCAACAACGTTCAAATGTTAGCGGTACGTTTTTAATATTTTAGTAGTAAAGTCATTACGTTTAATAACCCTATCTTAAACACATTGAAATGAAAGTGTATTATTCGCAAATGCTCTATTTAAAGGTTAAACTAAATTTGCAACTTTGGATGAAAACATAACTAATGTTTGCGGCTTTTGACTTTGTGTGGAATTGTTCCAGATAATTCCTTTTTCAAACTTTTAATAAGGGCCAGAAGGAATCTGTGGAAAATTTTTGTAAAAAATCTACAGATTTATACCAAGTGTGCCGCAAGCCTGCGTTTGAGTGAAGGTCTCGGCCGTTAGATCGCCCCCTGGGGGCTGGCTGCAGTACAAGTCATAAAGCCCGCCTCCTCCGTGTTAATGAAGGAGACTTGAGCCCAAATAAAAAAATTAATTACACTTGCAATAAAATGTCCCGAAAGATGGTTCTGGTCGATTAAGGCACTGATTATTATGCTGAAATAGGTGCAGATCCTCATTTTTGTAAACAGTTTGTTTTTAGCAGTAATTTAATGCTGGGCGTGTCATCGTGATTAACAGCAGTGATTGACAGTTTCTCAAAGCGCGGCGTCTGAGCTTCGGTAGAAGACTGAAGTGTTATTATTCGATTTCTGTGATATTTTACTATGACAAAATGAGTTCAGCAGTAAACTACAGTTTCTGACATACATGATCTGGTGGAACACTGTTTATTCGCTAAGGTCAGAGCTTTTTTCGGGCTTTATTAGTTTGCTAATAAACGCCTAGCCACCCAGATAGCAAAATACACTGGGGCCAGTTCTTGCCTGCCGGAGACTTACCCCTCAGACTGACTACCTCTGCTGGACCTACTCCGGATGCCTGGACTCACTGCCCGATTCCAGCCTGAGTCAATTGAGCCAGATGCGGCGGCCGAGCGAGCAGGCTCTGCCGCATGCGAGCCGGAATCAGCCCGCGACGCCGCGACTAGGTTATGCGCTGATGCCTGGAGCTGGCGCGATTGAATCTTCATTATATAAAACCCTCACATTTGTTAACGTTATTACACCCATTTTTGTTGATATAACAACAAACGCATGCTACTATGTGAACGCAAAGTGTATCACTGAGTTTAACCTTTGAATAAAGATGCAAACAGCATAGCAATTATTTAAATAAAGGACAAAATAAATAACAATAAACCTGTATCGATTGCACAAGTATTAAATAATAATAATAATAAATACGAAAATGACAATAAAACTGCACAATAAAATAAACCCATTTAAGTACGGGGTATACAGGAGATCGTTAGCAGTAATTCTCTTTGTGTTTAAATAATAATCTCCACGTTGACCTCCTGTAAGGTTATTTGAACTTGCTTTATAGGACGTCTCTGCATTTTAAGTTTTGGCATGTTATTAAGTGATCTACTGAATTTGCTGTTATAAATCATTATAAGGTTCTTGAAATCGAATCTTATATAACCTAATAGAGCTGTAAATGTTAGATATTATTTATTTACATCATTTACTGTTGGCGTTTTATTTGAACACTCCAGCTAACATTAAAAAGAATGTAAATTCCTCGTTGCCAGATATAATGAAGGCATCGAATAAACCAAATGAAAACGGAGGCAAAAAAATTAAATAAATAAACAATTCAAGCGAAAATGAATAAACAATATACTAGTGATGTTACAGCAGATAGACGTTGTATTAATAGTGCAAAGTTTTTTTGCACAAATTGACAAATTGCAGGGTTGGGATGTGTAAATATCCTGTTGATATTTAGTAATCTTGCTGTATTTATCTTCTAAACGCACGATTGTTCCCGCATGGTAAATCGTTATGGTGTGTAGGCTATATTTTGGGTTCTGTTGATGGCTAATTAAAAATAAAAACCTTTCTAAAAATGTACGTGTTGTTTATATGTTATTGTTCATATTTTACAAGTGTTATTTCTACCCCTATGAAGATAACAAATACCAACAACAAATATAACAATAAGAGAATATATTATTTGTGCTCATATTCAGGCTAGAGTGTATAAAAGATCGTTTATTACTGCAGTCCACCATGTATTGCTTTTATTAAAGTTTAACAGCTTACATCACACCGTTTTTAAACCGTATATTATTGTGTTTTTTAATGTAAGTGCTTCTATTTACATCAGTGAGCGTTTGTTATAGTGCAGACACCGGCAGTCGAGTGAGAAGTTCGGGGGGCGTGGTTGATTTTACATAAAGCGTTTGGTTGGAAGCTCGACTCCGCTCATTATCGCGGCTCCTCCTCTGGCTCCATCAGACAGTCCTTCTGCGCATGTCTGGCTCCAATTTCAGCAGTCTTTTGCGACAGTTTGTGCCCGTCAAGCAGGCGTTTTGCCCTCAAGGCGTTCAATGGCAAAAGGGGCTGTCGCGTCGTCCATATTTTTTACAGTCATTGATTTATACGAAATGATTTTGGGGGAGTAAAGTAACTTAAAACATAAAATTAAAAATAATAACGTTTTAACTTTGATTTAGTTTTTATAATGCAAATCTAATTAGGTCCACTTATTTAGTAAACAAATCAAGTTTCTCATATAATGTATCTACTAGAAAACGATGTTGAAATTAATATAAAAACAGAATAAATATATATATTTACATAAATAAATAAATATATAGACAGACAGACAGACAGACAGACGTACACAGATGCCGTGTTGTACTACTTGATAATTCACACTGGCATCAATTCAGTCAAATCCAATGCCCATTCATTGTGGTTTCGAGTTCTACAATTGGAAGTGCTTATGATTTAAATATTATTGGTATATGTTTATAAGCATTCTCTGTTGACTTGATTGTGTTTCAGGAGGAGGCGACCGGCGACATCACGTTTTACATGAAAGGGGCTGATGTTGCTATGGCAAGCATTGTACAGTACAATGACTGGCTGGAGGAGGAGGTAAGAATGCATGAACCATTGAATCTATTGTTGATGGTGAAATCGGCATTCTGCTTTTTTATGCGGGCTGGTGAGCTTATGAATAAAAATAATCGTATGTTTCTGTGGGCCCTCTTGTTTGGTTTATTTGCATTTTTAATTGTTTTTGTATTCATAATTAAATCGAGAGTGTATGTGTGAGTGCAGAATGACAGTAGAAATAATTCAAATAAATGCAGTACCTTTATTTGTTCCTTGAATGATATTCATACAGAGAAAACCAAAGTGATTTTCTTTACTCTATTATTTATATTTATATATATATATATATATATATATATATATATATATATATATATATATATATATATATATATTCTTTTTTTTTTTTCTCCAACTATAAAAAAGTCAGTGACTACTTTCTGATCGCTACACTACCTGACAAAAGTCTTGTTGCCTATCCAAGTTTTAGGAACAACAAATAACAACTTGACTTCTAGTTAATCATTTGGTATCAGAAGTGGCTAATATGAAAGGCAAAGTCCTCTAGATTATGCTTATGTTTTTATGTTATTATGTGCAGTGGAAAAATAATTAATATTGTGTATGACCCCCAAAAGCTTGGACGACTGAATCCATACATCTCTGCAATGACTAGGGATGGATACCGAAACTCAATACTTTATCGGTATCGGTGCTCAATTATAAAAGACCCAAGTATCGATAAATCTGACGTTAATGGTTCTGTTATCTGTACTTACATTAGCATAATGATTTTTTTTGTTGTTTTATATATATATATATATATATATATATATATATATATATATATATCGATAAGTGGTATCGATAAAAGTAGTAATACCATTAAAACCTTAATGATACCCATCCTAGCAATGACTCCGATAACTTATTAATAAAGTAATCTGGAATGGCAAAGAAAGTGTTCTTGCAGGACTCCCAGAGTTCCTCAAGATTCTTTGGTTTCATCTTCAATGTCTCCTCCTTCTTTTTACCCCAGACATGCTCAATAATGTTCATGTCTGGTGACTGGGCTGGCCAATCCTGGAGCACCTTGACCTTCTTTGCTTTCAGGAACTTTGATGTGGAGGCTGGATTATGAATAATTTGCCCTCTTCTGTGGTTTGTAATGTAATGGGCAGCACAAATGTTTTGATACCTTAGGCCAGGGGTGTCAAACTCAACTCCTGGAGGGCCGAAGCCCTGCACAGTTTAGTTCCAACCCTGCTAAAGCACACTTACCTGTAGGTTTCAAACAAGCCTGAAGGACTCAATTAGTTTGATCAGGTGTGTTTAATTAGGGTTGGAACTAAACTGTGTAGAGCTGCGGCCCTTTTGGAACCGAGTTTAACACCTGTGCCTTAGGCTGTTGATGTTGCCATCCACTCTACAGGTCACACCCCATACTTTACCAAACTTGACTGATTTCTTTGAGAATCTCAGGTCCATGCAGGTTCCATAAGGTCTTCTGCGGTATTTTTGATTTTTTTGGTTACCTGCCCAGCGCATTAACAGCTGGACCCTCTCATATAACTGAGAAATGATGTGCTTCTATTGTACAGTGTCAATCACGTGGCATCACTCCTCATGTAGAGCGAGAAAAAAATTCTACATGCTAGACTTTCTGGGATGGTGTTGTGCAGACATGGTATTGGTTGTCGTGAACTATGCCATATTACGCAAGAAACTGTTTAATCTTGTGTCACGGTGCCCATTTGTTGTTATTAATCCCCATGACACCCTACATCAAGGAAATCGTGCTGAAATCGTGACAAATTTATGTGATCTGACTGGGGCTTAAGTGTGGCACTTATGCATAAAAGCTGCATGTTTGACATTTTAGCAGTTTTTTATTGAATTGAATGCCTTGTATGAATGCATTTATGACCAGATCCCTGTTGAATTAAGAATCAACACATTTCATAAGGTAGCGCTACAACGCATAATAAGCAGGTCGCCCTGTCCTAGCCTTAGTGATCAAGGACAATCAGCTCAGCTCATCATCACACATGCATTTCTCGCTTTGATGATTACAGTCGTATTGGCAATATGTAGTCGATGAAGGGCGGAGATGAGGCTTATTAATTAATGAATGACCTCAATAAAGCGCTATGACTGGGAGCATCATGTCATATTCCTCAGCGGCCTGTTCGTAATGCGCTGTGCCTGTGTTTGTGTTATAGACGCCGCTATGAGGACAGGTCAATAAGTAATCACTGCATCACTTTCGCCTGTTGCATTTTCATATTAAATATAAATTGCTGTCCCACATCTTGTACAGTTTGCTCCCACAGGCACTGTGTATTTTTTATGATTGATCCTTCTTGTATGTGTTTGTGTTTGTGTGTGTGTGTGTGTGTGTGTGTGTGTGTGTGTGTGTGTGTGTGTGTGTGTGTGTGTGTGTGTGTGTGTGTGTGTGTGTGTGTGTGTGTGTGTGTGTGTGTGTGTGTGTGTGTGTGTGTGTGTGTGTGTGTGTGTGTGTGTGTGTGTGTGTGTGTGCGTGCGTGTGCGTGCAAATAGCTGTCTGTGTGGCAGTGTTTTGATGTTTCTAGTAAATACAATTGTGTTAAAAGCATTGTTTATATTCCTATGCTCATGCTTTCTGTATACCAATTGAGTTCATTGTTCTAATACTCACATGCTCAGATGACATTATGTTTTCTCAGTGTGGAAACATGGCTAGAGAAGGCCTGCGGACACTGGTGGTGGCTAAGAAATCATTGACTGAAGAGCAGTATCAGGATTTTGAGGTATGGTATTAGGGCTGTAGCTAATGATTGCTTTGTTTTTCTTTTGTTGATTAATCATTAATTTATATTTGGTGAATAATTAGTTGTTGTTGTTGTTTTAATAAAGCTGATTATTCCTTTGTCCAACTTTTTAATAAATATTAGGTCTAAAAACAACTTCTGCTATTAACATTTTAGCCTTTTACTATGGAATCAGTTTAGTCTCAAAAGAAATTCATGCAAAAGACACAATGTACACATGCGTAGCCAAATTCACGTGCATAAAATCAAATTTACGTGCGTAAAATATTTATTTATATTCACAAAAAATTTTCACGTTCTCAAAATAAAAATACATTTTCATAAAATACGTTTCACAAATGCAAAACACCATTTGCAAATATATAAGAGTGTACAAAAAGTTTTGAATGTTTAAAACTTGCGAGTTTATCCTGAATGAGAATGTGCAAATCCTCTTTCACGTACGACTCCCCCTGGATACGTGTGTGTGTATTATTGAGACTTTCCTGCCAGAGGCAGGGTAACTCGTACCTTTCAGCCAATCAGATGAGAGCTGTAGTCAATGACACCAACTCTGCGCTTCATTTGTGCGGACTGTTTCTCTCCAGCATGGCGAACGGAGAAAGCAGCAGTCGCACTTTTTTCATTTATTTAATTATTTGACCATAGCCTCACTCTTTTTATCCATTATTTTGCCGCAGCTGCCGGTATTGCAAGCACAGCAGTGTCATTGTGGTCTAGCGGTTAGCGCGTTGCGTTATCAAGCCGCCGACCCGTGTTCGATCCTCACTAGAGATTAACTTTTTTTTTTTTTCATTTTTATTGTTAAGACATAAAACTGTAAGGTTGTTGAACATTTGAAGTTCTAAAGCAGCTGTTTTCTTTAAAAAGACTTAATAGTGTAATTAGAAACTGAATTGGAAATGACCTTATTTTAATATAGTCAGTCGTGAACTGAGGTGGGCCGGTCAAAGGCTTGAAACTCCAGGGCTGAAAAGGAGTCCCACTCTGGCCCTGATTATATCCAATGAATATTCTGCTCATGAGGCTGCGAGACAATAAATAAGAGGAGCGGAGCTGCGGCAAAATAATGGATAAAAAGAGTGAGGCTATGGTCAAATAATTAAATAAATGAAAAAAGTGCGACTGCTGCTTTCTCCGTTCGCCATGCTGGAGAGAAACAGTCCGCACAAATGAAGCGCAGAGTTGGTGTCATTGACTACAGCTCTCATCTGATTGGCTGAAAGGTACGAGTTACCCTGGCTCTGGCAGGAAAGTCTCAATAATACACACACACGTATCCAGGGGGAGTCGTACGTGAAAGAGGATTTGCACATTCTCATTCAGGATAAACTCGCAAGTTTTAAACATTCAAAACTTTTTGTACACTCTTATATATTTGCAAATGGTGTTTTGCATTTGTGAAACGTATTTTATGAAAATGTATTTTTATTTTGAGAACGTGAAAATTTTTTGTGAATATAAGTAAATATTTTACGCACGTAAATTTGATTTTATGCACGTGAATTTGGCTACGCATGTGTACATTGTGTCTTTTGCATGAATTTCTTTTGAGACTAAACTGATTCCATATTTTACTCCTATTCTCATTTGTCTCATTTTAAAATTGTAAAAGTAATGCAGTTATGAGACAAAAAAAGTATTTGATTAGTGTATTCTGGAGGTTAACTAATACTTTAACATTTTAGTCTAATCTAAATCCCGTATTGATTTTATAATTAAAAAGCCATAGCGATGCTTAGGTTCTATTTATCATTCTTTTAATTATTTTTCATTTCAAGAGAAAAAATTATTTCTCAATTACCTTTCCCTATTATTGATTATGCTGATATTATTTATAACAATACATCTGATATTAATTTAAAACCTTTAAATACTGTCTTCAATTCTCTATGTAGGTTTGTTTTAAGATGTCTTTATAGAACCCATCTTTGCATATGAAACGAATCTTAAGCTAAGTTGAGGTTTGCTTCAACTTAAGTTCCGCAGATAATATCATTGGTATTTGCTTCTTTTTAAGTGTGTTTATTGTAGTTTCCCCTCTTATTTAAATAATTTTTTTGCTCCATCTTCCTCTTCAAATTCTCTTCCACCTATGCAACAGAATTACAACAGAAAGTGGCCGTAGGTCCTTTCAATACAAAGCTCCTTTTGACTGAAACAATCTTCTTCTTTTTTTTTTTTTTTTGTTTACTTCAATTAAGACATTTAGTCTTTTCAGGAATAATTATTATTATTATAATTTTTTTTTTTGGAAACAACTTGTAAATGTTATAAATGTTGGTTTCAAATGTTTGCGATTTGTTTGTTTGCTTTGTTAGCTGTGTGTTTGTTATGACGTGATGTACTCTGTTTCATTTATGAACTTCTTAGGAACCCATTCCAAAATGAGATGGTTCATCTCAAGGGGCTAACCAATTCAATAAATTCAAAATCTAGTACAATAAGTGTTAACAGAAAAAAATGAATGAAAAATGAATTGGTGAAGTTGTGTTCCTCCCCACTGGCTTGCTTGGTTTGGGAGTTGTGGAGCAGCGCATCGATGGATTTGCTCTTCAGTGTTGTACTTTCAGCAGTGAAAATTAAACCACTGAAATGAACTAAAACTGAAAACTGGTCTGACACAGTTCCAATTTACTAGAACTTCTATGTTAAGCTGCTTTGACACAATCTACATTTTAAAAGTGCTATACAAATAAATATGAATTGAATTGAATAATAATATCAAAAATATAGTTTTTGTGTATTACCCTTTCAATCATGAATTATGAAATCGATTATCTGGATTTTTTAAATATTATTTTTATAACATTAACTTTAATATGACACTAAAATTAAAATCCATCTTCATTTTTACTAAATTTAGTTTTAATTAGAAATTATTTAACACATACGTGGACACCATGCAACAAAGGTGTAAAATAACCAAAGACAGCTGACAATCTAGACTATTGTGGTTTTTAATAGCCAATTATTCTATTCATATTAGCTCATTTATTAAAAACAATAAAAGTACAATATAATACACAATAAAACACATATTGTAGAAACAATAATTACAGCAGTTATATACAGTATATGCAGTATATATATATATATGCATAAAGGTTTGCAGTATGGGTATGTTATTTTCTGGCACATACTCGTCACTGCGACTGTCCTCTGGAATATTCTCAATTATTCTGTACTGACTTCATGACCTATTCTTTCCCTGTTTAGAAGGCAAAATACAAATTTGTTTCCAAATGAATGTGTAAAATTGCCATTTAATGCTGTTATTTTAAATGACTATTCATGTTGATGTTTGTTTGTGTTATATTTGTTAAATGTCTGTTTTATTACAATATAAGACAATTTGTAACATCTTTGAAAAAATAGAATAGATATACCAACAGGTTACAGAAAAAAGGACTTTTATGCAGCCTGACTCCTCTGTTGCATGAGGTCCACACATGGACAGTTGGTTTTTGGTGGATAAAAATTACATTTAATCCAAATTTTTATTTTATAAATTACTAACTTATTCATCATACTTTACTGCACATACTGATATTTTCTTTTCAACCTCAATTGACCTCCTTGAATAAAAGTTTTCACAGATATTCCTGAAGCATTTAGCACACGGCCATCACTGTCAGCCATCTTGGATCAATGTTGTCATCAAGCAAAAATAACTGGAATGCCAGAGAGTAGCCACTGTGACAATACTGCTGACAGTCTACTGACACTGCCTTGAAGTGATTTGGAGAAAACTACCATAATTAATGAACCTTAAATTAAGTTAAATTAACTGTCTATAAATGTGGACACCGTGCATCATAAAGGTTTTACAACTTAAGTCCTATATTTTGCCTAAATGTTAAGGAAATGATAATGCTTTTATTAACCAATGAAGTCACAGTGTAGACCCGTAAACAGTGTAGACCTGAAAAAAAAAATTTAATTAAAACTTCGGTTATTAACATTTTAATCTTTTACAAATTTTTTTTTTTTTTTGAAAAAAAAAAATTACCTTTAATTTCACTTTATTAATAAAATAAAAGTGCTATTAATAAGAGAAATATAATTCTTGGGTATCATCCACCATTCATTAATCATCATAACAAATCCATTATGAAGGCATTGTATCTTTAAAAAAGCAAAGTACAATAAAAATACTCTCTGATATAAGCCATGAAGGATATGATGTAGTTTCAAAGTATCAAAGTCCAAAATAAAAATATTTAAGCATTAAATCTATAAATACTAACAATATTTCAGCTGTATTTTCAAGTGGATAGCACATTTGTAAATTATTTTACCCTGTAACCTTTAAATATTAAGTTTAACTTAGAACCCACTTTATTCACCGACTTCTTTTAGAATCGTTATAATCAAGCAAAGCTGAGCATCCATGACCGCAATCTGAAAGTGGCAGCAGTGGTGGAGAGTCTGGAGAGAGAGATGGAGCTTCTGTGTCTCACTGGAGTGGAAGATCAGCTGCAGGCTGATGTCAGGCCCACACTGGAGCTCCTCCGTAATGCTGGCATCAAGGTAATGCCAAACAACATGCATATTCAAGCATATTGGAAGTTTAACCCTGTCAAGCCCACAGCATCACATTTGATGTTCAAATGTCTGTTTTTTTTTTTTTTTTTTTTTTTTTTAGCGTTTTTAAAACATCCATATTTCTGTGTTTTATTTGCTGAGAATTTTTTTACAGATTGTCATATACTGTAGATAGTACATGTAAGAATCTTTAAATTGTACGTTTTTAGTTTTAGTCTTACATTAAATTATGTCACACTAATATATTAAATCGCATGAACAGTTGATTAAAGTTTAGTCAAATGAATTCAGGATAAACTAAATTTAAAAAGTGTTTAAAAATTCCATAGAAAGTAGACATGAATCATAATACGACTAAAATTCAGTGTTTTTTTTTATGTTCAAGTAAAAAGTCCACTAGGTGGTGGCAGATTGTTTCTTTTTTTACTGACTCATTCTTTAAAATGACAGATTCATTGAGAATAAAGACCATTAAATCATCGACTCATTCAATTAGTTCAGAAACACATTCATTAATCCGCAAACACCGATAGCTTGACATTTTTGGGGGGGACAGATTTAAATATTGTTTAACTGATTTGTCTTTCCTACAATATAATGATCCTTCTATATACATAAACTTTTTTTACATAAAATTATAGTAAATTGGAAATTCTGCCTATTGTTTTACATTTATGGCTTTAAAGGTTTATGATTGGGCTTTGGCTTCTTCATTATTTTTCAGATTTGGATGTTGACAGGAGACAAGCTTGAAACTGCGACATGTATCGCCAAAAGCTCCCACTTAGTGTCCAGAAATCAAGACATCCATGTCTTCAAACCGGTAGGATTCAAAGCATTGGTAGATCTGGATTTAAAGATAAATGAATTTAGTGTGAACACTTTGTGGTTAAATTGGAAGTGCTTTGTATTTTTGTGGCAGGTGTCCAACAGAGGCGAAGCTCATCTAGAGCTGAACGCCTTCAGGAGGAAACACGACTGTGCCCTGGTCATATCAGGAGACTCTCTAGAGGTAAAAATCTTACAAATTGTCAGCAAAATCATGTACAATCTGTTTTGATTTAAGAAATCTTTGCAGTTTTCATTTTAAAATGCTCAACTTTTGCTACAAGATACTTAAACTCCTCCACCTGGGGTAAGGACTTTCCTCCAACAGGGAGATGGCAAACCACCTTTTTTCAGTAGAGCACTATGGGTTTTGTTCACAAGTGAGAGAAGGATGGAACGCGAGATTGACAGGCGGATTGGTGCAGCAGTAATGTGGTCTACTGTATGTATAGGTTTGTTGTGGTAAAGGAGCTGGGCTGAAAGGCAAAGCTCTCGATTTACCGATCAATCTATGTTCTTACTCTCGCCTACAAGAGGAGGGACTATGTCTCTCGGTTGGCCTGGGAACGCCTCAGAATCTCCCTGGAAGAGCTGGAGGAAGTGTCTGGGGAGAGGGTAGTCTGAGGTTCTCTCCTTAGACTGCTGCCTCGGAAAAGCAGACAAAAATGAGATGAGATGAGAACTTTTGCGACGGTTGTGCCTGGCATTCATGTTAGTCAGGATTTTTCAACCATTGAAAAAATGTCACTTTAGATGGGCCAAAATACAGCACAGTGGCTCAGTGGTTAGCCCTGTTGCCTCACAGCAAGAAGACCTATGCTTTTTAAAATGAAAGCTATACTATTATGCAATATAATATAATAAATGAAAGCTATACTATTATGCAATATAATATAATCGTTCTATATAATAATAATTTTATAGTAGTAATATAATTATATTTTCAGATTTTTTTTATCTGTTCTGAATACAGGTAATGTTTAAAGGATTTGCTAACTTAACTTTTCCTCTGTAATGTAACTGAAGCCCCCTTTTAGGTTCATGACATGTAATTAAGTTAATAGCATTAATTTATTTTAATAAATAGCACTATATGAATACAAGTGCAGTGGGTAGCACAATCACCTCACAGCACTAAGGTCATTGGTTAAAGCTTCGGCTGGGTTAGTATGCATTTCTATGTGGAGTTTGCATGTTCTCCTCATGTTTCCTCCCGGTGCTATGGTTTCCCCCACAGCCCAAAGACATGCGCTATAGGTGAATTGGGTAGGCTAAATTGTCCTTAGTGAATGTGTGTGAATAAGTGTGTATGGATGTTTCCTAGTGATTTGTTGCGGCTGGAAGGGCATCCTCTGTGTAAAACATATACTGGATAAGTTGGTGGTTCATTCCGCTGTGGCAACCCCAGATTAATAAAGGGACTAAGCTGAACAGAAAATGAATGAATGAAGACAAATGTTCAGCAATGATGATAAATCGTTTTCATATTATTTGTAAATTATTTAATACATCACGCCATATTATATAATTACAGTAAAAAAAAGTGAAATAATTTAGCAAATTAGTGACCCCTTATATATTTCTAAATGATCAGATCTCAAGCGACATGACGATATTAAAGTGTTCTTCCTACCCATTTTTCAACTATTAGATTCATTTTCTTTTCAGCTTGGTCTGTTTATTAAATAAGGGGTCGCCACAGCGGTTATGAAACGCCAATTTATCCAGCATATGCCTTACGCAGCGGATGCCCTTCCGCCCACAACCCAACACTGGACACACCCATACACACTCTTTTACACACATACACTACGGCCAATTTAGCTTATACCAGCTGACCCAGCCAGGGCTCGAACCAGCAACCTTTTTGCTGTGAGGCGATCGTGCTACCCACTGTGCCTCCATGACACCCTATATTATATTATATTATATTATATTATATTATATTATATTATATTATATTATATTATATTATATTATATTATATTATATTATAGCTACAATTTTGTACTATAATTTTATGGCTACTTTTTGGCCATTTAGTAAAAAGTGAAAATGTCAGTGTTAATGAGGATATTTTTTATGGAAAAAAATAATTGGCACTAGTGTAAGCATAGCTTTAGTCACTCTGCTTATTTTTTCCTTTCTCTGTGTGTCCCATCAGGTCTGTCTGCGTTATTATGAGCATGAATTTGTGGAGTTGGCTTGTCAGTGCCCGGCTGTGGTTTGCTGCCGCTGCTCTCCTACACAGAAAGCTCAGATTGTTCGATTGTTACAGCAACATACAGCCAACAGAACGTGCGCCATTGGTCAGTCCACTCTCCACTTTTCTCCTCAGTCTGTTGAGCTTTCCCTGCCTTCAGTAGCTGAGACAAAACCCTCTTAAACCAAACTCTCTCCAGGCACATGAATGTTTGAGAGAGGTAAAGATGACTGTCTTCACAGTGTCTTCTCATGTTTTCACACTATCATCTTTCTTATCTGTGTGCTCAGGCGATGGAGGAAATGATGTCAGCATGATCCAAGCCGCAGACTGTGGTATCGGTATTGAAGGAAAGGTGAGGTTTTTCTCATTAGTGTAGATTGGCTTTTCCTGTTGCTGTAACTTCATCTTTAATGAGGCTCATCTGTAAATTCATCTTTAATGAGTCACACTTACACCTCTAAATAAATTGGGATTACCTTTATTTGTGTGAGTTTCAGCTTATTGTTTATATATTGCTTATATATATATATATATATATATATATATATATATATATATATATATATATATATATATATATATATATATATATATATATTAGGGCTGTCAAACGATAAAAAAACTGTTTATTCTATTAATCTTAATTTTTTTTTTTGTAATTAACCATGATTAATTGTGAAAAGCCATATTTTTTTTACAGAAATAAAAACACAGGCATGTAAGTGCAATTTGAATTTCAAAACAATCAATGCCAATAACAAACAAAAATGATTTCCATGTTAGATTCTAAGTGGACTACAAAAAAAATCCAAAATACAGACATTGCAAATATGTAAAACTATAATAATAATAAAGTTTTGAATACAAACAATTATTTATTCATTTTCTTTTTGGCTTAGTCCCATTTTTAATCTGGGGTCACCACAGCAAAATGAACCGCCAACTTATCCAGCATATGTTTTACACAGCGGATGCCCTTCCATCTGCAACCTATCTCTCGGAAAAATCCATACACACTCATTCACTGGACAATTTACCCAATTCACCTGTACCACATGTCTTTGGACTGGGGGGGAAACAGGAGCACCCGGAGAAAACCCACGTGAAAGCAGGGAGAACATGCAAACTCTACACAGAAACGCCAACTAACCCAGACAAGGCTCATGAAAATATCATGAAAATAATGTCATAATTCAAAACCTCTCATTTTAATATCAAACAATAGTTTAAACAAGAAAAAAAAGAAATATATATATATCACTGTTGATTTTGGTCAAATATTATGCTGTAGCATGCTCTTCACAATCTTATATTTTTCGAGTTATGGTTTTTGTCAAAGAAAATAGTGTTTACTCAACATTGTTGTATGCTTACAGTACATAAATGTGCCTAAAAACACATACTTATTCAATAAATAACAACAAAGTAAGAATATAACCTTTTATACTCTAGAATGTGGTGCATGATGCAGTTTTAAAGTGACTCTTAACCATCGTTTCAGGAAGGAAAGCAGGCTTCTTTGGCGGCAGATTTCTCCATAACCCAGTTCAAGCACATCGGCAGACTGTTGATGGTGCACGGCAGAAACAGCTACAAACGCTCAGCAGCTCTGGGCCAGTTTGTCATGCACCGTGGCATGATCATCTCAACCATGCAGGTAACACACACACACAACACATGAAGAATGTAATTTATATTTTAAAATCTGTGGTTATATAGCAAAAAATATCAACGTTGTAATAGATATCAATGCTCAAATTTTTTTTTCAGACTATTCAGTCCTGCCAAAGTTTCTTCTTAAGAGTCTTCTTGTCGTTGGTGCTACAAACTTAATGCATTTTATGTTGTTGGGTTTTTTTTCAGAGTAAAGTACAAAAAACGCAGAAAACTCAATAGTTGCACTTTGTTTGTGTGTCTTATGAGTTGTCTTTTACATGTTCTTGTGCTTCATTTGATAATTTAAATGGTCGTCAAATAATGTCAAAATTATTGGCTAAAAGCTCAAATGCGTTGCAAAAGCTCTTAAAGTTAAGAAAACACATGCATATAAAAAAAAACACGATTCCACTTTAGTATATGGACCAATTTTCACTATTAACTTGTGGCTTATTACCTGATTATTATTAAAGTATTGACTGTTTCTCAATACTTCTGCCTGGTCTTATTCTACATCTCTAACCCTACACAATACATATTACCAATATATATTAATAATTTTTAATAAGCAGCAAAATAGAAAATTTTATTGAGCAAAAAGCCTTAGTAAGTGTTTTGTTACTGCAAGAATTACACCTTAAAATAAAATGTGACCAAAAACAGTAATAAATTAAGAATACCTCTTTATTAATTTACAATCCACATGCACACAAAGTCTCACAACACATGCAAATACAGCAACCAAAGTCATCCCTGCTATGCTAATGTGCAGATTTGAAGTGCTAACATCTCAATTTAAATGAATATCTTTCTTTTCAGGCTGTGTTTTCCTCTATTTTCTACTTCGCATCTGTTCCTCTCTATCAAGGTTTCCTTATGGTAGGGTAAGTAAAAGCTGTTTGTTTTCTTTTTTTTATACATTGTAGATGCCTTTGAACAAGACATGCCACATTTTGTAACATTATGCCCATTTGTTCTCAGTTATGCCACCATCTACACCATGTTCCCTGTCTTTTCTCTGGTGCTGGATCAGGATGTGAAGCCTGAAATGGCTCTGCTGTATCCTGAGCTCTATAAAGACCTCACTAAGGTAAAAAAAAAAACATGTCAGACTAACAGCAGTAGTGATTAGTACTAACCATCAGCTAGACTATCTGCATGATACACATGATGTACTGTGTGTTAGGGAAATAAAGGCATGGGTTTGTGTTTGCTGCATGACTGTGATGCTGACTTTGGTTTTCCTCCTCTAGGGTCGCTCCCTGTCCTTTAAGACCTTCCTGATTTGGGTTTTGATAAGTATATATCAAGGTAAAAGCATGAACAGTATTACTATTTTAATGGTAAACTCATAGTAACCTTCCAACTACGTTGATTGATTGATTGATTGATTGATTGATTGATTGATTGATTATTAATTATTAGCCCCCCTGAATTATTAGCCTCCCTATTTATTTTTTTTCCCCAATTTCTGTTTAACAGAGATTTTCTCAACACATTTCTAAACATAATACTTCTAATAACTGATTTATTTTATCTTTGCCACGATGACTGTACATAATATTCTGCTAAATATTTTTAAGTCACTTCTATACAGCTTAAAGTGACGTTTAAAGGCTTAACTAGGGTAATTAGGTTAACTAGGCAGGTTAGGGTAATTAGGCAAGTTATTGTATAACAATGGTTTGTTCTGTAGACTATCAAAACATTTTGAGCTTAATGGGGCTAATAATTTTGACCCTAAAATGTTTTTTTTTTTTTTGTTTTTTTTACTGCTTTTATTCTAGCTGAAACTAAACAAATGACTTACTCCAGAAAAAAAATAGATCATCAGACATACTGTGAAAATTTCCTTGCTCTGTTAAACATCATTTGTGAAATATTTAAAAAGGAAAAAAAAAAACATTTAAAAGGGGGCTAATAATTTTGACTGTATCTGTATCTGGGCATATTTGTATGGATACACAGTAAGAATTTGCATAGCATTTAGTATATGATATAAATAGTAATGATAGATAGATGTGTGTTGTCGTTTCTTGTTTTGTTTTTTAGTCTGGAATTTTTTTCTCTTGTGAGATTTAATCTTTAACCACACAAGAAGTGACACAAAAGCTAACTATACTGAACAAACATGAGGAAAATGTAAACATAATAAAATTGCCAGTCCTTTCCAAGATAAGATGCCATCTACAAACAAACCATAAACAGACACCAGCAGTCTTCCTCCATGAATTAATCCGCAAACTTTTCATCAAAGAAATAAACAGTCAAACCCAATGTAACATGTCTCCAGCGAATTCAGCGCTGCTCTTTTCATGAATGTGATTTTCGGCCCGTCGCCAGCTCTCACGCACACACGCCTGCCTTATCCGCACTGTAAATCGATCCGCGCGGCCAGCAAGAGAGATCAGTGTCCCCGTCTGACAGCTCCTGCTTTTTAATTAAACCTTAATACAGAGAGACAAGAACAACAGGGAAATATGAGCGAAGATTTCATTTAGTCCAGAGAGTAACCCTGAGGAATGTTCGCTGTATGAAGAGAGGCAATTATGTGATCAGTTAGAGGCCATTAGGCTGGATTGCGCTGGCGTTTATGATTAAAATGAAAGCAGAGATGGTTACAGTAGGCTGAGGAGCCGAGCGAGCGTGGAGTCTCGCGAGCGGAGGTCAGGGCTCCACGCGCTCATCTGTGAATCAGGTCCCAGACTATGAGTGGTGGACGCAGATTTTTTTTTTAGCCCATTATTGAGTCTGTTTATTTACTTATGCAAATGTGTGTACTGTAAATATACATTTATTAAATTCCGTAATATTACTGAATAATATTTTAACATTTAAATGAAATCCGTACGTTCAGGGTGTGTGCTACATCTTAAAATCTCTTAAATTACAAAAACAAAACAATTACTGAGAAATTACTGATATATTGTTTTGTAGGTCTTAAATCGTTTAAAACAGGTCTTGAAGTTACTCAATAGCACCGACACCCATCCAATCACCAGCAATCCATCTCAATAGAACTTTAAAAAAATTTAAATTTTTCATTTTGAACTTTATTACTAGTATGGTTTAATTATCTTCCTTACAGTAACAATTGTTTAAAAGTTCTTCATATATTTACAGCTACCTGTTGAGGGCACTGACCTGGACACTACAGAAGTCTTGTCGTCAATCTCAGTTGTAAGAGCAACAAATATTAACTTGACTTCCAGTTTATCATTTGGAAAAGTAGCAGAGGGTAGATTTTTTGACCATCATCTGTTAAACTGCATCACAATCATCACAAATACTGCAGAAGACGTATTGGAACCCACGTAGACTTGCAATTCTCACAGAAATCAGTCAAGTTTGGAGAAGGAAAAATTATGAATTGGGGTTACATTTAGTATGGGGGCATGCAAAAGATTTGCAGAGTTGTTGGCAACATCAACAGCCTGAGGTATCAAGACATTTGTGCTGCCCATTACATTACAAACCACGGGAGAGGGCAAATTGTTCAGCAGAATAGTTCCTGAAAGCAAAAAAGGTCAAGGGGCTCCAGGATTGGCCAGCCCAGTCACCAGACATGAACATTATTGAGCCTGTCTGGGGTTAGATGAAGAAGAAGACACTGAAGATGAATCCAAAGAATCTTGATGAACTCTGGGAGTCCTGTAAGAACGCTTTCTTACCCATGGGAGTCTGCCTCTCACACAATATTATTATTTTCCCACTGCACCATGACTTTACATTTTATTCTATAAATTATTTCTGTTAAGTAACAAAATTTTTGTCTGAGCAAAGTCAGACCTTACTGTCCTAATTAAATCATCAAAAATCACGGCATGATCATATTTTATTTTGATAAAAATAAGAGTAATCTAGAGCACTTTGCCTTTCATATAAGCCACTTCTAGTACCAAATGATCAACTAGAAATCAAGTTAACATTTTGCTCACACTCACCAATAAGCCAATACTGCTCAGATCCCGACCCGACATAAAATTTCTCTTGTAGGTTAACTCTATTTTTTTTTTTTGTAACTCAAAAATCTTAAATAACTGTCTAAAATTAAAGCACTTTGAGAAAATAAGTTTCAAAGCGGCATTCTTTCTCGTGTTTTTTTCTTTCAGTGCAGTTTTTTTAATACAATTTTTATAGGCCTAAGTGATCAACTGTGTATTTTATAACCTATTTATTTAGGGAGCTGTGCGTGTGCATGTGCGTGTGCGTGCGCACGTGTGTGTGTGTGTGTGTGTGCGCGATCTTATACTATTGTTTAACTGAATGTTTTAAACTATGGAGCTCTGAACATAATTCAAATGAAAATTTGCTTTCACAACCACATCTTATGCATAACCTTGTTTTAATTAATGTTATACTTTAATATTTATGAAATCAAATAATTTGTTTCTTGATTAGTCCTACTAAAACTATGTAACAAAACTAACTGAGTTTGCTTGTTTTGACAAACTATTTAAAATGTGGGGCTAAAAAATAACTAAATTTGTTTGCCATTTTGATGAGGAAAGTAAAAATACTTTCCTTTTCCATTAAAAGAAAAAATAATCTTTAAATGTCTTAAATCTGACTTGATGAAACCTACAAAAACCCTGACAATACAGTTTGTAAAGTAATATTTCCAGACTTTTAGTAGATATATTAGATGAGAGACATTGTTTACAAAAAAGCTAGTTCGGTGAAAGTCAATGTTTATTTTTTTTATTATTTAATTTTTTCATTCTTTAAAATGCTGTTTTTTTTTTTTTTGTTTTGTTGGGTTTTTTTTTCCTTTACTGAAGAAAAAAACTCAAACAGGGATAGGGTGCCAACTTACAGTAAATAAAATACAATTCCTCTAGTACATTAATAAAGTACAATCTTTCATCAAGTGCTATCACATACTCAAGCATTTTATGATCCATGTTTGAGGCACGTGTTTTATTCTCTTCTCAATGCTAAAGTGACCGCGTTATCTTAGTCCTTGTTAGCCTGTCTGAAACACGTCCTCTGTGCGTCCACCAGGGGGCATCCTGATGTACGGAGCGCTGGTGCTGTTTGATCAGGAGTTTGTTCATGTGGTTGCGATCTCCTTCACTGCTCTAATCCTCACTGAGCTCCTGATGGTGGCGCTGACTATCCGCACGTGGCACTGGCTCATGGTCGTAGCACAGCTCATCAGTCTGGCCTGCTACCTCGCCTCCCTCGCCTTCCTCAATGAATACTTTGGTAAGAACTGACAACACATTTGACATCTTCTAATTTTTTATAATATATAATAATTGCATTTACTGCATTTTATTTAGGTATAACTATTGATATTAGCTGAATTTTAACAAATTAAGTTTAACATTACTCAATTTAATTTATTTGTTTAAATGCAGCCCATTTAAATAGTTTGCAGTCACTTACCTTAATTTTTTTAGTTAATCCAATTATTATTTGATTTTAGTGATTTTTTTTGTTTATTTAAATGTGTTATATAACTACAGTACATGTCTACCAATTGATTAATTGAGTTTTGAAGGTTTTTATTTTTCCAATATTTCTTATTATTCACCTGCCTACATATTTGTTTCATTTTATTTAAACGTAAATGTCTATTTACTTACTTATTTGTTTAATTTGTTTGCGTTTGTTTGTTCATATATTTTTGCAATTTGTTTATGAATAGTGCTGTGCAAAAAATGTTGTTTTGACATAATTTAAGTGTGTACTGTGTATATTTATCATGTCTGCATAAATACACACACACACACACACACTCACACACACACACACACACGCCTATTTCATAATAATATTTAGATATGAAATATGTGTCTATGATGCAAAGTGTATATAAATGTAATATCTATGTAACAAAATAGTTTTGTTTAGTTGTGTTTCTTTGTATTTTTGTGTTTCACATATGCATTATATACTACATCAATTTAATGCACATACACACATATATTATGTCAAAAATAACTTGATTTTTGGATGCAATTAATTGTGAATAATTTTTGTCCAGTACTATTTATTACCCATTCTACTTAATTATTCTATATCGTTTTATTGATCTACATATGTATTTTTATTTTAGTTATTTATTTGGTCATTTGTTTAATTATTTTGTTTTATTTACTTTTTTGTCTACCTGTTTATTTTACTTTAATTTCATTTTTTGGTTGTTTAATCACTTAAATTTTAGTTTAGCCTAGCCATTTATTTATGTTTTTCTTTTTCTATCTATCTATCTATCTATCTATCTATCTATCTATCTATCTATCTATCTATCTATCTATCTATCTATCTATCTATCTATCTATCTATCTATCTATCTATCTATCTAATCTCTGTCTGTCTGTCTGGTTGTCTATCTAATAATTTTTTCACACTGCACCATTAATGATACACTGCTGTTTTTCTCTTCTGTTTCTCCTCAAGTTTAATTAAAAAGTCAAATAAACAAAATCTCTCTATGTAGTAAATGTACTGTAGGCTCTGGTTTCAGTGTTCAAACTAAACCCTCATGTTAGTCCAGTTCAGAGCACTGTAGCCTCAACGTCTAAGCTCTTGCTTGTTCTTTTTTTCTGTCTCTTTGTTGTGACTGTGCCTCAGGCATTGGTCGTGTGACTTTAGGAGCTTTCCTGGGTAGGTTTGTCTTTCCCCACTGTTCTTTCTGTTATTTCACCAGCTACCATTTCCTGCCTCCACAAACATGTCCGTTCTCCTCCCTCAGGAGTTCACTCTCATGTGGATGAGAACAAGCCATTCAAATGTGCCAAAACCCAGTGATCACTTGTTTTTTCAGAACATCCCATTGGTGTATTGCATCTCATCCACTTCATCCACAGCTTGACATTTCTTACTTTTTATAATGTGTGGAAAACAGTAAACCTATTGGTAAGCCCTGCTCACTTACTGTAATTACTTTTGCTAACTCGGGCATCCAGAGCTGCTAACTGTCTAACAATGACTGCTTTTAGTGTGAAAACTGTTCAAGTTCTGTTTAAATCCCCAAATGTTTGGTTCTGATTCCTATTTTGACAGTACTGAGAATGCAGTGAAGCTCAAAACTTTCTGTTGTAATTATAATTCAGTTACATCATGTAATGGTAAAGCATGCATGTACAATAAGCACTATTTGTCTATCTACTTTAATGTTTGCTTTAGGTAAATAAATGAAAGCATAAAAGCCTAAAACCGCCATTAACTTATATAAAATGAAGACTGAAATGTTGTAGATGTCAATTTTGGTTATTATATTTAGATAATTGAGCATGACATGCCATAACCAGTGTTTAGAAAATAGGTACACAATGGTATAAGAGAATCGTGGATATGGTTATTTGATTTAATTCATTAAAACGAATTAACTGAATCTGTTTATGAAACATGTATATGATCATAACTAGCAAAAGAGAGTCAAATTGTTAATTAGTTTTTTTTTTTAAACTGAAAAGAAGATTGCCCTTATGTAATCGATTTACTACGATTTTTATCTGGAGAGCCTTTAAGTTAATTATTTTTATAAGTGAATCCTTCAAAAGTGGTATATTTTTAATCAAAAGTATAGTACAGTTTTAGATTTTTATTATTATTATGTTTTAATTAGTTGTTTTCTAAATCAAGAAATCATTTATTTTCGGTATCACCTCCCAAGCCCTAGTGACAACCCAAGATTTTTCTGATACAATTTGGACTCAGTTCTAAACTTTGAAATCGACTCTTGATTCTCAATGCCTCAAAGTCAAGGAATCAATTTTTTTGGTATCGACTCCTAAGCCCTAGTGGAAACTCAAGATGTTTCTGATACGTTTTGGAATCGACTCTTGATTCTCAATGCCTCAAAATCAAGAAATCAATTCTTTTTTGGATTCAACTGCTAAGCCCTATTAAAAACCCAAGAAGGTTCTGATACATTTTTGAATCAATTTTAAACATTGGAACCAACTCTTTATTCAAACGCCTCAAAATTAAGCAATCAATTCTTTTTGGAATTGACTTCAAAACCCTAGTGAAAACCCAAAATGTTTCTGATAAATTTTAGAATCAATTCTTAACTTTGTAATTGACTCTTTATTCAAATGCTTCAAAATCAAGGAATCTCTTTTTTTGGAATGACTCCCAAACCCTAGTGAAAACCCAAGAAGTTTCTGATACATTTTAGAATCGACTCTAAACGTTGGAATCATCTTTTGATTCAAATGCCTCAAAATCAAGGAGTCGATTTTTTTTGGAATTGACTCCCAAACCCTAGTGAAAACCCAAGATGTTTCTGATACATTTTAGAATCAATTCTAAACTTTAGAATCAACTCTTTATTCAAAAGTTAAAGAAATATTATTGGGATCAATTTTCAACCCGTTAAAAAAACCCAAGATGTTTCATGATCATTAAAGTTGGACTTAAATATGACTTGAAAGCATATGTTAAAGATTTGAGAAAGAAACTGATAGATCATATGATTCATTTGAAAGTTAGGATCTCTAAAGGAAGAAGACTTATGTTTTAATCCTTATGATCAACACCCAAGATCAACCCTGTCCATGTACTTTACATGTGGTTAATATTATTAAATTAATTAACATTTAACCAGTTTAAAACAGAGAATCGCAAGCTCGATAATAATAATGCTACCTAGCTAATCATCACAATTGTGATTAAATAACTTTAGGTGATGTAAGCAGAGTTTATTCAACTTTGTTGATCTTTTGGATGTTAAGTTGTCTTGTTTAGTTTTATTACAGGGAATAGAATTAGTTCCATTGGCCATCTTCTCAGGATTGTTACATCATTTTACCATCATTGCTGGTGTAAATACTGTTAAAACAATGAGATCTTTCAATCGTCCAATGTTTCTTTTGGCAATAAAAGATTTCCGAGTTCAGATCCCTATGCAACTGATACTCAACTGCAATTGCTGAATTGTAGGGGCTTACCAATAGGTCAACTGAATGTGAGACACTCTTTGGGGTTTTATTCTCTCCTTCTTTTTTTTCAGATCTTTCGTTTATCACAACACGGGTGTTTTTGTGGAAGGTGTGTGTCATCACGCTGGTCAGCTGTCTGCCGCTCTACATCATCAAATACCTGAAGCGGAAGTTCTCGCCGCCTAGTTACTCCAAACTCTCCTCCTGAGCCTTCCATATGGACCCGTGTTAACAGGCATTCAGACGCATTAAAAAGCACATACTATTACGAACATTTTGAACAATTTTATTATTGTGGGATGATAGTTCAACCAGATATGAAAAGATAAATTACTCACCCTCATGTTGTTCCAAAGCTTGTTGTTCCTGCTGCTTACAGTTAATGCGACCATTTGCTTTTGTGAAGTTTTGAAGAAAAATTCTGCATTTTAAATGACATTAAGGTGATGATCTGTCCCTTAAAAACGTTAGTTGGCCTCAAAATAAATTTGTCATAATTTAAAAGTTAAATAGCTCCAGACTTTGAAGACTGAAGTTAGTCTTTGGGACATCATTGAAGATTTTCTTTAATAAAATTTGAATCATTCTGCCACTCAGTTAAAACACATTCACCCAAAACTCTGGTGCTTTAAAACTTTCATTAAGTGATACAGTAAATGAAAAATAGTGTTATAATCCAAGTCTTCACGAGACATAATGACTTAATGCGATGAACATGTTTAATTCTGGCTTTGATTTATCTGTGAACATAAACAGAAGCTTTTGATGCACAAGAACAAACCTGGTTGGTTCGTATGGAAGGCCAAAAGTGCCACATGACATGCTAGATTAAACCCAAACCCTTGGTTCTCACACATCAAGCAAGCATTCGTGAGCTTCTCTGAGCAAATTTGAATGCTATAAACATTGTTCCCTTATTACTATTTATGTACGAATTAAAGCTTACTCTAAAATAGAAATGATGTAGTGTTTACGTCTCTTCAGTAGATTAATTAAGATGCATGATTCATGTTGATTCATTTTGGATATCTTTACATGCATCAGAGTTGTGGGTCTATAGGCTTTCAATGGACAGATAGAAATATATGTAATATATTATAAATCGTGTTCTAAATGTGAACAAATTTCAGGTTTGGAATGACATGAGGTTGACTAAATAATGAGTGAGCTATGAATGTCTAAAAGTGCTTATTATGTGATTTGTATGTATTTATAGACTAAATTGTCACTATAGATTAATATGAGCATTTCTGTGCTGCTCATATTTCTGCACTTAAGGCAGTGGTGGGATATAACACTGAGTAGTATTTAATACTCGAAAAGTTTGAAGCACAAATGCGAGAGGACAAAAAAAGAGAGAAAAGCAATGAAAAGGCCTCAGATTTGTCACTTTCTACTTACCCTAGATGTATATGAAAGCAAAATCAGCATTATATGTTTTTTATTCAATAGATTTTGAAATTTTAATAACATTTTTTGTGTATAATGATGTTCCTAAATTAATCTATAATGAACAGTTCATTGATCGATAGTGTTCCTAGTGTTATCATTCCCATCAGCACGTTTTCCATCTCATTCTGGCACATTCTGCTTTATTAACTGTATTATTAATGAGATGTGGGAGGGCGGGGCTTGATTAACTCCTGTGGTTGTGATTGGAGTGTTAGTGTGTACTGAAGCTGAATTTGAGCAGCTCTGGTTTCCTGTTGTGCTGTGGCTGCTGCTGCTGCTGCCATACGATCCTGCAGCAAAACTGTGTAAATGTAAACCAGCGCCCGGCGCGTGTTCTTACAGCGGGAATTATTTGTTCTGGGAACAATCCTCTCGATTTGACATCCTAAGTGACATTGTGTGACCTTGACACGAGACTTATTGACGAATCGAACTTGATTGATGCATGATTGACGTTAATTAATGATTGTAACGCCGTGACATTGAAACAAGACTGAATGTAGTAGCGGTGTTTAAAATGAATGACCTGCAGTATTAGGACGTTCAAAGCTGCTTCACGTTTCTGAAATTGACGTATGGCATTTCTGCGGTTACCTTTTTATATGACGTCTCGCAATCAGCAATTCATTTTGGAGTTTCAAACATTTTTTTGGAGTACATGTGCTTTTTTTCCCTGCTGACGTAGTAATGTGTAAGATCATCTTGCCTTATCTTTGTAGAACAGTCAGCTGGTATGAGGAATGAGTTTTATCATTCACGTTATTTTCTATACTAAGTGTGTGAGTGCGCGTTTACAATACTGAATGATACAATGCCAAGCACACACACACACACACTGGATGCCATTAATGGCATGCTGTTAAATAAATAGCCTGTACTTGTATCTATTTTCATGTTACTAGTGCTTATTTTTCGATACTAGTATCTTTTTCATTAAGTACTAGTGCATATTTATTAGATACTAGTGCCTATAATTTAAATACCAGTGCTTTTTAAAATATATATATATAAGTGCTTATTCATTAGACACTAGTTTTTTTTTTAATTTGATACTATTTATGTTTATTAATTTGATACTGGTATCTATTTTATTCAGTACTGCTTATTCGTTAGCCACTAGTTAGTTTTTTTATTAGATATTAGTGCTTATTCATTACAGTAGATACAGTACATATTAATTAGATACTAGTATCTATTTAATAGGTACTAACTCTTATTCATTAGATACTAATTCTTAATAGATACTAGCTTATAAGATACTAGTACTTATTTTAATAGTGACTAGTAACTATTCTGTTGTTACTAGTAATAAATGTAAACATATTCTATTGATTTCTATGGAATCTGTCATTGAGATACCAACTATTCAGTATGTATTCCAGCAGGGACTAGTACATATTTTTATGTAGTTAATGTATAGGTACTAGTACTTATTAATTAGATACTAGTACTTATAGTAACACTTTATAATAACTACACACTATGATCTATTTATTAAGCATTCACATCTAGTGGATTCATTATTTGTTAAGCATTAACTCTACATTAATAAACATTAGTAGCAGTAGCTACAAACGCTCTATTATTAACTTATAAGTACATTTATAATGTGCTTAATAATTGTATTTTCATAATTTGTACCTGATTGATTTTTTATTACTAAATAAAGTATCGCATTTTTTCAAAAAACATTTGTATTTAAGAGTAGATGGAGGTTTTTAAGATCGTTCAGAATGAGTTAGTAAATGATAAATAAACTATTGAAATTAACGTTTATATATCTTAGTATTTAGGTGTATAGTAATGGTTACTATGCATGTTATTAAATGCTTTATTAACTGAACTTGATGCAGTTTTGTGACTTAATCTAAAGTGAGGACTATTTATGCTTTATAAATCCCTTATCAATGAGAATTAAAGGCTCGGTATTAAATTAAATTACTGTAAAGTTTAAACATTGCTGAATGTCAGGAGTGTCAAAATACAACATAAAATTGGATATAATATAATAATTTAACAGTTTAATAAGAAGCAAAATTTAAACTGCACAGTAGTTTTATTCTAGATAAGGTTGCAAAGATTTGTTTTTCATTTGATACAGTTTCTTCAAACAAACAGAAATGAATAAAGTTGTTTATGTTCTCGTTTTCTTGTGTAACTTTAACTGAGCCTTTAATTGTCATTGATAAGGGATTTAGAAAGCATAAATAGTCCTGACTAGATTACGTCACAAAACTGGATGAAGTTGAGTTAATAAAGCATTTATTAACATACAAATTTACTATTAGTATATGCCTGAATAATAAGAACTATAAATGTTAATTTGAATAGTTTAATAATCATTTCCTAACTCATTCTGAATGATCTTAAAAACCAACCATGCTTAAATAACTGTTTTGTAAATAATGCAATACTTAATTTTATAATGAAAAATAAATCATTAACAAAGTAGAAAAGTATATTTATTAAGCACATCATAAATGTGGTTATAAGTCAAGAATAGAGCATTTGTAGCTGTAGTTATAAACTGCTTACTAACATCTATTAATGTAGAGTTAATGCTTAACAAATAATGACTTCACTATTTACTAATGCCTAATAAATGGTTCATAGTGTGTAGTTATCAAAAAGTGTTACCGTACTTATTCATTAGATAATAGTATCGATTTAATACATACTAGTACTTATTACATAGATGCTGGTATATATTAAATAGATATTAGTATTTATGAAATAGATGCTACAGCTTAGTTAAAAGATACTAGTACACATGTATTAAATATCTATAAAATAGTATCTAATAAAAAAGTACTAGTGCCTATTAAATAGATAGATTTAATGAACAAGTACTAGCATCTATTAATTAGGTACTAGTACCTAATTTATAAGTACCTATAGATTTACAAGTACATAAAAAAAATGTTCTAGTCCCAGTTGGAATACATCAAAACTGAATAGTTGATATCTCGATGACAGATCCCATAGAAATCAATAGAAAATTATTTATTACTAGTAATGACAGAATGGTTACTAGTCACTATTAAAAAAGTACTCGTATCTAATAAATAACAGCTAGTATCTATTTAATAAGTGCTAGTATCTAATACATACATAAGCACTAGTAACTATTTAATAGGTACTTGTATCTAATGAATGTATACTAGTATCTAATCAAAAGAACTAGTGTCTAATGAAAAAGCACTAGTATATTTTTAAAAAGCACTAGTATCTAAATAATATGCACTAGTACTTAATGGATACTAGTATATAAAAAATAAGCACTAGTAAAATAGAACTAGTACGGTTTAAAACGGCTTGCCATAAATGTCAAAATGGCTTGCCGAACGCCGTTCCTTTCTTGCCGTGGTGGATTTTCCTTGTATTTTGAAGATGTTGAGTTCTGCTATACTCAGGAAAACCGCTAACCGATTTCTTCCGCTGTATATAAATCCTAACAACAATAGCTTATTTATTATTTTGAGTGTTTGTCTGGCTTTTTATATTGACTGATGGCTGATTGAACTGTGACGTTTCTGTGGTGTTGTTACTGCGGCCGCTGCTTTCGTGAGTATACTCTCAATGTCATCAGCACGATCAAGTTTCCGAAGTATAATGTTCAATTTGATTGATATAAATGTCTGATTAAAAAGCAATATGTTTCCAAGTGGTCTGGTCGGTGGTCTTTCCCCGGGGGGGTGGGGTGTGGGGGGGTTATTACAAGTATTGACATTTTGTGCTGGTTACCAGGTTTTAAGTATTGCTTTAAAGGAATTCATCAGACTTCTACACACAATACCCTATAATGGCGATGTGAAAAAGATTTTTTGAAATTGTTGCAATTTTATTAGAAATAAAAAGCTGAAAAATCAAATCTACAGAAGTGTTCACAGCCCTTGCCGCGAATTTATAAATTGAGCTCAGGTACCTTCTGTTTCCACTGATCATTCTTGAGATGTTTTAGCTGCTTAACTGAAATTCACCTGTGGTACATGATTTGAAAAGGCATACACCTGTCTATATAAGGTAGCAGGGTTGACAGTGCATGTCAAAGCACAAACCAAGCATGAAAACAAAGGAATTGTCTGTAGACCTCAGAGACAGGGTTGTCTCGAGGCACAAGGCTGGGAAAGGTTATAGAAAAACATCTGCTGCTCTGAAAGTTCCATTGAGCACAATGGCCTCCATCATCCATAAGTGGAAGATGTTTGGAATCACCAGGACTCTTCCTAGAGCTGTCTAAGCTGAGTGAGCGGGGGATAAAGACCTTAGTCAGGGAGGTGATCAATGATCCGATGGTCACTATGTCTGGGCTCCAGCATACTTTTGTTGAGAGGGGAGAACCTAACAGAAGGACAACCATCTGTGCAGCAATTCTCTAATCAGGCCTGTATGGTAGAGTGGCCAGACTGAAGCCACTCCCTGTTTGGAATTTGCCAAAAGTCATCTGAAGGACTCTCAGACCATAAGAAACTAAATTCTCTGGTCTGATGAGACTAAAATTGAACACTTTGGAGTGAATGCCAGGCGTTACGTTTGGTAGAAAACCAGGCAGCGCTTATCACCAGGCTAATCCCCTCCCTACAGTGAAGCATGGTGGTGGCAGTATCATGCTGTGGGGATGTTTTTCAGCAGCAGGAACTGGAGGACTAGTCAGGATAGAGGGGAATATGAATGCAGCAATGTACAGAGACATCCTGAATGAAAACCTGCTTCAGCGTGCTCTTGACCTCAGACTGGGGCGACGGTTCATCTTCCAGCAGGACAATGACCCAAAGCACACCGCCAAAATATCAATGGAGTGACTTCACAACAACTCAGTGAATGTCCTTGAGTGGCCCAGCCAGAACCCAGAACTAAATCCTATTGAACATCTCTGGAGAGATCTGAAAATGGCTGTACATCGTTGCTTTCAGATTTTGGTTTAAACCCAAACAATCCAAACATACAAATAAAAAAATCTGAGAGAATCATGAATAATAATAATAATAGAATGACACTGGCTGCTGTCTGGGCTTTCCATGTCTTTACACCTCTCTTTATGTGTTCTATACTTTGTCCCTGTGTTATTACATTATTGTTATTGTATTTAACTTATTTTTTAAACTAATTAGTTTTGTTTTCTTTTTGTGTATTGATTACTTTAGTTGTCATTGACATCTGGTAAAAAAATTTTAAGTCAACAGCACCTTTAGAAATATGTTTTACACATGCGTAAATGCGGTTGTGTGTATTATTTTTCTGATAAAAAACGAAGGAGCTCCAGATGAAAACTGATTTATAACTAATTTAAAATCCCCAACTCATCATTGTGTGCTGTTTACAAGGGTAGGTTGTTCTGCTTCGTCCATTCGACGAAGCATCGGCATATCCTTGTTTACAAATCTATATTGGGTTTACTCCTATCATATCTACAGAATTATATTTGTAAAAAGCCTGTTCGTAACTATGGTCTTCGCTCTCAGGATATTTATTTACTGTCTGTTCCTAAAGTGCGGACTGAGATGGGGAAAAAAGGCTTTTAAGTACGCAGCACCTTTTGCATGGAATAATCTGCAAACACAGTTGCAGTTCAAAGAATTGATTTCACTACATGCTTTTAAAAGATGTCACGAGGTAGAGATCACACAGACACAGAGAGGCAATTTAAATCCCCGTAGGGTGTTTATTGAGGGAGTGGAGCAAAGGATAAGTGTGCTGGGATGTGCAGGGTGGTGAATTCAGGGTCCAAGGGTCCAAGGATTGTGCAGGGTGAAGTGCCGATCAGGGTGCCCAGTGGAAGGAGAGAACTCAGTGTGTTGCCTGCTGTCATCATGCTCGCGGTCTTCCCCGATGGCGTCTGTTAAATATTCCCCCTCCAACAAGCAGCAGCTGTCCCTGATCAGCATGTGACGAGGCGTGATTTCGGTGAGGGAGTTGTTTCCATAGCGACGCAGATAACCACACTGGCAGGTCTGCCACAAGAATAAAAGTTTTAGAAGTTGTAACGCAGGTTTGTAGATGTTTTGAATAGTTTGTCAGTGTGATTCATGTTAACTGGTAATTGTTTTTTGTTTGTTGTCTGTTAGACTTACGTGACATGTATACTGCCTAGTCTTGGCCAGGATGCTCTTGCAAAAGATTTTTTTTTTTATCTCAATGTGTCTTTCCTGGTAAAATAAACATGATAACAACAATAATAATAATAAAACTTTTGTTTTAAAGTTTTTAAAGTTGTTGCATGTCTGCCAGTTCCTGCCTCTGAGCGCGTTTAGCTACTTGTAGCGTTCAGAAAAAACAAAGAACCCACGAATAACCCTGATACAGAGGAACATAAAAACCTCACTGCCAGCTAGCATTTCAGGAGTGTTAGGGCTGATTTACACTTTTGTGTCAAGGGCAGGTGTATGCTCTGGTGCAGCCTTTGCTGTGGCAGATGCCAATGCTGACATGCACTTCTCAAAAAATCTATCTACACATTGCAACGACGCATAGCGCAAGCTCTATGATTGGTTGGCTTGGTAGCGATGACGAGTGTGGGCAGTGCAGCTCGAATCCGTTGGAGCGAGTGTTTAGTGTAGTGTCAAGTCCCATGAAGGAGCTTCAGATGGAAACTTTTGTTTTGTGTTTACCTTATGATTAAATTTGTTGCATGTCAACCTGTTTCCGCCTCAGAATGATCGAGTTTTAGCTACTTGTACAAGTTAGCGTTCAGAAAAAGCAAAACACCAGCAAAGAAACTCGACACAGAGGAACATAAAAACATCACTGCCAGCTAGCGTTTCGGAAGTGTTATTGCAGAGCAGCTTAAACAGCACGACAATGCATTTATACTTATACGATTTCTAGAGCTTCTAGTAGGTCAGCTGACCGGGCTCCAGAGCTGCCCCTGGATCTCCCTGAAGTACCAGTTGCTGCTCCACTGGTGCCACAAATCCACAGAAATCTCCGTTGACCGCACTCACTGCTGCCATGGAGCTGTTGTTTCTTTTCCAGAGCTTCTTGTTTTGGCCACCCAAGAAGGGTGAGTAAATTATGACAGAATTACAATTTTTGGGTGAGCTAACTGTCCCTAACTATATTTCAGTTAAATTCCAATCTGATCCTTACAAAATACTGTTGGGAAGGTCTTCTAAAACCATATTTTACCACTGTTTCTTTGTTTTAAAATCTATTTACTGTCCATTTACTGACTATTTACAGTTACAGTAATATTGCCCTGATATTATAGTCTAAACATAAAGAATCATAACAAACTATGTATAATTTGAAACCTTAAAATTTCTAGTTTTCATATCTGACTGATATGAGATTACTGAACAATAGTTATTTATTGATTTGCAACAAGGATTCTCGTCAGAGTAAAGTATTACTTTGCTACAGCAATCCACATTAAAAAAAAAAAGTTTTTTAAAGACTAAATGAAAGTCACTTCTTTTCAAATATCGCCAAACTGCCCGCAATACTTTACAATGTGATATCTACAATGCAAATATTGTCAAAAGTAAGAAAAAATATGGTTCATATTTCTCAAAACATGCGCAGACATATGGAGCGCTTTTGTAAGGTCACAATGGAAACTGAATGTCAACTGGTGGTGATGTCTGGTACTGCTGCCAAACAAAATGTTACTGAAAGCTAATTTTTAAAGAGCCCATATTATGGGTTTTTGAAAATTCCCCTCCATGTAGTGTGTAACACAGCTCTAAGTGAAGTGAAGTATCCAGCTAAGGCTTAAATCTGTTAGTGTACAGTGTTTAAAACGGTTGATTCATCTATAAAAGAGTCGACTCATAGTGCTTCAAACGAGTCGCCTTGATACCGATTCATTTGGTGTTTCGCCATGACGTACGAACGAAACCAAGTTATTCACGTGCACGCGCAAACCCGGGAGATTTCAAACCTGAGGCCCCGCCCTCTGACGCAGAAACCCAGACACACACACAAACACACACCCACAAACACACACACACACAAACATGCCGGTCGATTGAAGTCACACTGCAGATGGATATATTGAGTCTCTACCCAAACATGAAACCTCAGCATTATAGCCAAGCAGTTGGAAACTACTGGAAACTTCTGGAAGCTACATGCTACAAAGAATACTTCATCAGCGTTTGTTAAAGGAAGGATCAGTAAAGAGTAACTTATTGATGGACGTCAGGATTTTTCTTCCTCCATTTCTCAAGTGTAAGTACGTGCGATTAAAGTTGCCTCGTTGACTCTAGCTTGCAAATGTATTTAGTTGTGAATTGTTACTTGTAACCGCGTGTACTGTATCAGGTTAACTGGCTATATTCTCTTATCGCGTGCAAAGTCACGTTAAAAACGCGACGCGTGCTGCGTTAACGGAGCTCCGTGGACGAGGAGTAGTGTGTGTGTCTGTGTGTGCGCGCGCTGTCGTCCGGAGGTGTGTGTGTGTGTGTGTGTGTGTGTGTGTGTGTGTGTGTGTGCGTGCGTGCGTGCGTGCGTGCGTGCGTGTGCGTGCGTGCGTGCGCGCGCTGTCGTCCGGAGCAGGGTTAAGTGCGTGTGTGTGTTTGTGCAATATGTGTGTGTGTGTGTGTGTGTGTGTGTGTGTGTGTGTGTCTGTGAAAAGAGCAGAGTGAGAAGCTAGGAGATCTCCTCAACTGCTTTTGGAGTTTTTGCTCAAAATAGTTAGTCGTCTGTATTTTCAAGTCCATAGTCTGTATTTACATTGACCCACTGGCAGCTAAACTCCACGCCTACACCATCGAGCGTGTATGAACTGTGATTACTTTTATATTGCTGATTAGCTGTTTGGCATTTCACTCTGACTGAAGGCAGTCGACCAATCGCGACAGACTGTGGTTGGTCCAATCAGATTAGCTTCGCGCTAAGGAGGGGTTTGGGAACAAATGAATTACTGGACGATTCATACAGGAGTCGCTGGGATAATTAGGTAAAAATAAATGCAGATTATAAGACCATGAAAGTGTTTTTTGACCTTGCATGCATATTAAACTGTTGTTGGAGACCCTTACAACCAAGATATGACCCTATTTCATGTATAATATAGGCTCTTTAAGATATGAACTAATAGTTTCTTTGTTTTATTATCATATATTTTATCTTATATTTAATTATCATAATTTGTTCAGATATTTAGCTTTGATTTTCTGTCAAATTTGGGCTAAAACAGGTTTCATAAAATACATATTTAATGTAATATGATAAGTTACATTTATTGTTTTATTATTTTCCTAAACTTAAAGACATATAAGTTTTATTTTATTTAATTACTTTTTTTTGTACTTTTTCACTTTAGCTACAATCTGACAAGCGTCTTTTTAAAAAAAATGAGACCAAGCTTAAATCTCTCTAACAAAGTGTTGAAGATTGGCAATTATTTAAGTAGAACATGTCATTTTCAACAGTTAAGGGGTTAATTTATATTTCATTCATATTCATAATCCCAGTACACACTGATTAGGAAACACTATAGTTTAAGTACCAATTCTCGCTATTATCTATTGGCTTTGAATTATAAGTACTTATAAATGTAAACAGATTCTGCATAATCTTATTCCACATATCAAACCAATACCTAAACCTAATTATTAATATGCAGCAAATTATGAGTTTATTAAACAAAAAGACACCATTAATGGTTTGTTAATAGCAAGAATTGTACCTTTAACTAATTTTGATGTTTTCCTGACCCATTACGTTTGACCCACGCTTCCTTTGTTTTGTTTCCTGCCACTGATTTGTTGTCATAACTCATGTAAATTACTATACAGGGTTTCCACTGGTCAAGGCATTTCTAGAATATCAATATTTAATTTTAAAAGGTTATTCCAAATATTGAAAATCAGGGAACTTTAGATATATTTTTGTCCAATTATCCAGGATTTGTTTGTCATTTAAATTTTACCTCCCACAATTCAAATATTCTGACAAAAATTACTGATTTGGCTGCATATTTTCTCAAAATGTATAGCAATATGTGCAGTATTTCTTGTATTGCTTTTGCTGTGAATTGTGAATGTGTTTGATGAATGACTCTAAATGATCATAATAAACTTTTAAAATCTCTTCATCAACAGCATTAGAAAAATAATGCTACAAATTAAAATTGTAATGATCGATACAACATAAAAAGCCTCAGTTAAATAGACTTTGTCTGAATTTGCATTGCTGTAATGTCAAAGGACATGTCTCAAGTGAGTCACACATTTCCTATACATGACTATATAGTGTTGTTTAGTATAAAACGATACAGATGGTGTGGCAGGAATTTGAACAGTGTCGTTGCTGGCCAAAACATACCTGTGCCAATATTAAAAAAATCACAAACTTCGCAAATTGTTGCGCTATTTGGGACAAAACATCTGCCAGTTTTCTATTTTCATCTTTATATTCATTTAAGGCCAGTGAATTTGACATTTGGATTAGAGTTAGAATCCTGAATGTGTTTTCTTTTTAGGATAATCATCTCTACAGTTTTTTAGGTTTCTTTGTCAGTTTTTCCTGTTAATTATTTTGCTTTCAATTATTTTGCTGATTATGTTTGTCATATATTTTGTTCCTGTTTGAAGAACCCTTTTGTTTTCCATATTTGCATTCGTCTTTTCATTCTAACAACTCAAAAAGAAAAAAAATGATAAAACTTTAAAATGATTTGCATCCAGATACATGGATTCTTCTATAAATGAGAGGTTGTAATTATTCTTTAAAATGTCTAAAAACACAAAGTTTTTTTTATGACACTCTAAATCCAAGAACTGATTATTTTTTTGACCTGAGAAATTCTGCATTGCTGAGATGAATATGCTGGTCCAACATGGATTAAAAGGCTTCAACTTAATGTTTATTTTTGTCTGAACTTGTGAAATGTATAAATATAATATAACCCCAATTAGTTTACGTTTGTAGGGCCAGAGTTGTTCCCTTATCTTGATTTAACAAGCATCCACGGGAGGGAACATTTTGTCGGACTATAGTGTTGTGTCTGAAACGCTTACTATACGATTTCATCATATTTATGTGTCTATATACGGCTTCAAGCCACTAGAGGGCAGCATTTACACAGTATTTGCTGTCATTAAAGCCAAATTTTGGGCACATGTGGTCAGTCAGTCAGGCCTATGTCTGGTTCAAGTTGTAACTCCCGATTTCTGTCCTCGTGTACAAATGCAGCATATAGTTTTCTTGTCAATTTACTCATTTTATTTTTTAGGGGATATTATCATCAATTATTCCAAAAATGAACTCCCTTGTTATAGAATTTAGGATGATTACAAATATTAATATAAATAGGTTTTTAGTGTTTTTAGTAAGTTTGGGTTGCAAATCCATGTATTTATTACAATGTCATAAATTACAACTATAAAAATGTGTAATATTGTAAAATATTATTTAAATAACGTAAAATAATAATTTGATTAAATTCCACATGGATATCTTATAAAATGTTTCAAAATAAAATTCATTCAACAGTTGTTGCTTTATTTTGTGCTTTTAAAATCATATCATTTTGCTGAAATACTATTTATAATTATTATTATGCATTAAATAACTTTTCAGGATCTTTAGATTTATCTCTATTGGATGACAGGCCATGATCTATGCAAATTTCTTATTTTCACATTTGATAAAAATAAATGCATCTTTCCTGAATATTAAACAGGTATACTTCACCCCAAAATCTAAATTTACTCTCCCAATACACTCAAAAAATTACATCGTTTGTGTTAGCTAAAACAACACAATTCTTGCTTTTTAGGGGGTCACTGTTTTGTTCAATGAACACCTTAGAATTATAAGGTTCTATATGACATGTTTTGTCAAAATTGAGTTATTGATATATTTTTATTAAATAACAACTTATTTACATTATGGGATTTTTTTATAAGTTGTTTACATTTTAAGACTTTAAATTTAAAAAAAAAAAATGTTACACACATACTGTTTGCTATATGGAATGCAAAAACTTTGAAGCTCAATATCTCAAAATTATTCAGAACGCAGACAGAACCTTATATTTCCAAGCTGACGATTTGAGCTAATTAAATTGTTTCTCAATCCGCACTTTTATTTAATTTATTTAATAATATTGCTTGTAATTGCCTCAATATTATTGAGTGGATATCACTGAAAAAATGATTCAAAGATGATTCCTTGGAATTACAATTTTTTTTTAAAGTGGTTGTAAACAATTCATTTGTGTTGAATTTAAATAAATTAAGTCGTACATTACTAAATTTAATTTGTTTGTTTAAATTCATCAAATTGTTTGCATCAATTTTGCAGATATAATTTTAAATTTTAAAACATTAAGTAGTTTTCATTAACATTGTCTTGTTGTTTTTTTTTTCTGTCCAATTAACCCAATGTTTTAGTTTTAAATTTGCTTATTCTTTTAATACTTAAAAAATTGCAGTTGTGCATTTTGAATAACTAATTTTAAGTAAGCTAATCTGTACTTGTTGAATTCAATTAATAATCTTGCTTGTAATCTGTTACCTCAATTTTATTGAGCAGATACAAGTTTTTTTATTTTATTTTTTAAATTTTTTTTTACAGTGATAGTGTGGTTTTAAACATTTGTGAGTTTCTTTCTTCTGTTGAATGTAAAAGAAGATATTTTTAGGAATTCTGGTTGCTGGCATCCATTGACTTTTATTGTAAAAAATAAATAAATATTATTTGAAGTCAATGGGTGCCAGCTATCAGCATTCTTCAAAATGTCTTATTTTACGTTCAACAGAAAAAAAAGAAAAAAAAAAAACTTAAATAGTTTTTGAGCAAGTAAAGGGTGAGTAAATAATTTATTTTAGGTGGACTAAACATATAATTCTTATTGTAGAGTGTGTTTATAATCCTTGTTTTGACTATTTTACAACCTTAAATCAGAAAAAGTTGTAACAGTATGTTCCACATGATTTCTATTTTATTTTTTTCTAAATAAACGCATATTTAAATTTTGGTTTTTGCTACACATTTAAAAAATAAGTTGGGACAGTAGCAGTTTAGGTCTAGTAATCAGGTAAATTGGATAAATAATGATGTGATTTGAAACAGGTGACATCAACAAAAGCAACATCCAAGAAAGGTCTAGTTCTTTAGGAGCAAAGATGGGGCGAAGATCACCAGTTTTTCAACAAATACGTGAGAAAATAATTTAAATGTTTAAAAACAAGACAGAAAGGCATGTGAATATTTCACCTTCAATAGTGCATAACACAATAAAGAGTTTCAAGGAAACTGGAGGAATTTCAGTGTGTAAAGGACAAGGGCAGGCACATGTCTTACTTGAGCAACCATGATCTCTGATCCCTGAGAATGCTCATTCATCTATCAGTGATATCACCATATGGGCTCAGGACTACTTTGGCATACTGCTGTCAAGTACCAGAGTACGAAGTTACATCCACAAATACAAGTGAAAACTACTGTGTTGACAAGAAGCCCAATGTTAACAGTATCCAGAAGCGCTGTCGACTTCTTTGGGCTCAGAGGCACCTAGGATGGACAATCACACAGAGGAAACATGTACTGTGCTTAGATGAATCAGTATTTCAGTTTTTTTTTTTTTTTAGGAGAAATGGACGCCATGTGCTCCAGACCAAAGAAGAAAAGGATCATCAAGACTGTTGTATGCAACAAGTCCAAAAGCCACTACTGTCATGGTATGGGGTTGTGTCAGTGCCCTTGGCAAAAGTAACTTGCTCTACTGTGATGACAGTATTAATGCTGAAAAGTACATATTTTGCAGCATAATATGCTGCCTTCTTTTCCAGGGAAGCCTATGCATATTTCAACAAGAAAAAAATCACATTCTGCACAAATTACAATGTGCTGGATGCGGAGGAAGAGGGTAAAGGTATTTGACTGGACTGTCTGCTGTCCCGACTTGTCTCTAACAGAAAATGTGTGTGTAATGTTCTCACAAGAATGAGAAGGATAGTTACCTTTCAAAAGTTTTATTTGAAAACAATGCAGTAGATTCAAAGAGATGAAGCAGGAGAGTGGTGTTGTAGAGAATGAGCAATCTCAATAACAGTTCACAATGTAAATATGAGAGATTTCAGATTAACACTAGATAAGCTTCAGTTACTTCCCTTATTCAGTGGCATTGACATCCATGGGGGAAGAGAGGCCTCAGTGGGAAGAAAGAGACTTCCGTGGGAGAAGACAGACATCCGTGAGACAAGTTGAAGAGGGAGACAAGGTGAGGTGAACCATGCAACTTTGATTCCGACCGAAAAATGAGAGCAGGAGGTGAGTATTTAAGGTTTACGGTGATTCCGGGTCCAGGTGACAGGGAATTAGTACTCTGGGACCTCAAAAAAAATTCCCTGCTGACCAAGTGCGAGAATGGGCATCATTGTATCTATGCTCTTGGTCAGTTTGTGGGTTGTTGAGGGGGTTAACAGCCACGTCTTTAATGGATAACCGCGGTCCCCTGATATGCAGTAAAATAATTATGCTCAATAAAATAAAAAATAAAAACTTAGCTGGAATCAACAACAACATTTATTTATAAAGCACATATAAAAACAACCAAGGTTGAGCAAAGTGCTGTAGGAGTTCTAAAGAAAGAGAAGCAGAACATAAAAGAAACATTTAACAAATAAAAGCAATAAAACAATTATCAATGAATATTAAAAGTGAGAGAAAATAGTTGGGTCTTTAAAACAGACTTAAACACAGAAAGGAAGAGGGAAAGTCTAATAATGTCTTTAAATACATCACTCACCAGAGGCCTCATGTATCAACGCTGTGTACGCACAAAAACTTTGCGTTCGCCAGATTTCACACTCACATTTGGATTTACTAACAATGAAATGAACGTGAGAATAAGCCGTGCAGTGGCAGCTGTATGAGATGGGATCATCTGCATGTCTAGCAGGTTTATAAGGTTTCCATACCATGCATTTGACCAGCTAAACATGAAAGCGCAATTTGCAGCGATCGCCGGTTTTCTCAATGTAATCGGAACGATCGACTGCACGCACATTGCTATGAAGGCGCCATCTGAAGACAAACTTGCATTGAATAAATGTGCAAATAATATGTGATGCTCAAATGTGCTTAACATAATACACACACTTATTAATAATTCCTACTTGTCTTCCTCGAGATGAAGAGTTAGCAAAATCTGATATGTAATGGGAAAAAAGAAAAATAGGTTTATAAGACGCTGGATTCGAACCGAGTTCATGCTCGAACGTGTCAAAACATGTTTTCATGCATTTTACTAGCTTTGCCACTCACGCTGCTATAGACACTACAAAATTTTAAACCTTTACATCGGACCATTTCTTTTTTAATTCACTCACAGTGTGATGTTCAGACCCCACTGCGTTAACTGCGTCAGCTAAACTCTCTATTTTTTTCTTTTGTTATTAATTCCGGAAGACAAACTTGCAAATAACACTATTTTTCTCTAGTCTACCTAAGAAAGAAACACCTCTAATTCACATTCTGTTCAAAGTTTCTCTTTTTGCTTGCTTTTGCCTTTGCTTTTTTGTTTGGTTTTGCCAAAGTAGAGTCATTAGCATATTCATATGGGGGAGGAGGCAGGGAGGGGTTTTGTGCTGGTGCTTGTGAGCTCAGTTTCACGTTAATTTGGATGGAAAAAGATAGTATGTGTGGGATTCGGCATACGCAGTTTCATCTGGATTTTTTACTGTGTCAGCACATTTACAGCTTTTACAGCTGTTTTAGTATGATTTCAACGCAAGACTTCGTACATGAGGCTCCAGGAAGCCAGCCATCGCGCACTCTGCCACCTTGGAGCCTCGAATGTCCTCTAATAAGGCCATCACGGCCATTGGCAAAGACTAAGGGTTGTACACATTTGCAAATGCTTTTATATGTTCTAAATGACATAATTGGTAAAACATAAATAAATATTTTCATCCATTACACATTAATAGCAATATTTTTCACACGTGTTGGTGCCATAATTTGTAGTGTGCAATTTAACACAATTGCCTCTAGGATGCACCAATGGAAATAAAACAAACACACACAAGAAATACACGTACGCCCTACATGAAGCACAATTTTACATTAATTTTATCGGAAGTAAATCCAAACATGAGCGTATAATCTGGAGTACGCAAAGTTTTAGGCAGCCTTGATACATGAGGCCCCTAGTGATTGGGCACGGATGTGGTGAGAGGTGGCTGATGAGGGATAACGATGATTGGGAGAGCAGGAACGAGCCGAGGGTGTGACAGTGTGGTGCATTTTTAAGTTTAAAATGTGACAATAAAGACCCCGTACTGTTGTCCACCTTAAGACTTGTTTGAAGAATGGGACAAAATTACACATAAAATGCTTCATCACTGGGTTTCTTTAGTCCCTTTACATCTTTTAAGTGTTGTGAAATGGCATGGCAACATTACAAAGTGGTAAAGGCTTTTCTGTTCCAGCGTTTTTTGAAATGTGTCGCAAGAACCAAAATTGGAATACCTGTTCATTTTAAAAAAATAACTAAATAAAAATCATAAGGAACACATTAAATCATGTTTGTTGTTTTGTCTGCAATGAAAAGCAAGTCAAAGGAAATTGATAAATTACTATCTTTTTATTAGTGTTTTCCATGCTGTCCCAACCTTTTCTGATGTTTTGTTTATTTTTATATTATCATTTTTAAAATGTCTAAAATAGAAACTAGTTGACTGGTTTGGAGATAGTACTGAGATTATCAGTCTTGAAACAGACAGACATTGTATTATCAAGTCCTCCACCCCAACTCACCCACACTTGCTCTGCAGGCAGGAAACGCGTGGTTTACAGTGACCCTTGCGCTACATGTGATGGTCCACTAACAGGCCAGGAAGCTTTTTTCTTTCATCTTATCTCTCTTTCTCTCTTCATCCCTTCCCTTTGTCTCTATATCTCCATTTATACCTGTCCTCACTTGTTCATTAAAACTCCATTTTTTATTTTTTTTTGCTTTGCTAGCCTTTGGTTTAAATGAGGCAGATCCGCTGCACGTGCCTGTATGTCTCCACCCTTTGATGTGTTTGTGCACTGGTCATTTCCGCAGAGGTTGTGGGGCAGTGCTGTTGTTTTATCAGCCACATGTGGGGCACAACACGCGTCACACTGTTGTGCTACTGTCTCAAGTGTATCTGTTTTTCCAAAGCATTGTGTTTCCTGTAGGTGGACACAGATTCGGGATACGCCTTTGGATGGATTTGTTGGCAGTTATTTCTGCACTGAAAATATTTCTCTGCCTAACTCTCTGTCTGTCATTTTTTTCTAACTGTATTGTACTGTCAATACAGTACAATGTAGGTAACAATTTATGATAATTACATCATTGATTAAGCATTAGGAATTAGTTCATTCATCATTTGATAGACATTACCTTATATTATTATAAGACGTTAGTAAGCAGTTTATAAATACAGCTACAAGTGCTGCATTCTTGACTTGAATGTGCTTAATGATTGTACTTTCACACCGATTTATTTTTTTCATTTCTAAACCAAGTATTCCAGTATTTACAAACCATTTCATTTAAGAGTAGATGGTGGTTTTTAAGATGATTCAGAATGACTAAGTAAATGATTTATAAACTATTGAAATCAACATTTATATATCTATTATTCAGGTGTATAGTAATGGTTACTCTGTATGTGAATGTTAATCTAAAGTAACAACTATATATGCTTTATAAATCCCTTATATATTATAATAAATTTTTAATCCTAAATGACTATTTAATAATGCTTAATAAATGATTTATAGTGTGGAGTTATTATAAAATGTTACCAATTAATTATTACCAATTTCATTGAGCCTCAAGAAACTAGGGTTGTCTGTTTCTGCCTCTTTAAATCTATCTATCTATCTATCTATCTATCTATCTATCTATCTGTCTGTCTGTCTGTCTGTCTGTCTGTCTGTCTGTCTGTCTGTCTGTCTGTCTGTCTGTCTGTCTGTCTGTCTGTCTGTCTGTCTGTCTGTCTGTCTGTCATTAAAATATAATAATTATTAGCAAAGTTTATTGAGGCTCAAGAAACTTGGGTTGTATGTCTGTCTGTCTGTTTACATTTACATTTACATTTAGTTATTCAGCAGACACTTTTATCCAAATCGACTTACAAATGAGGACAAGGAAGCAATTTACACAACTATAAGAGCAACAATGAATAAGTGCTGTAGGCAAGTTTCAGGTCTGTAAAGACAGTGTAAGAAGCAAATCATTAGTACAATTTTTTTTTTTTTTTTAATAATTGCATATTAGTAAGAAAAGTGGAAACTAAATAGTTAGGCTTCTGTCTATTTTTTTATCAGTCTGTATTAATCTATAATGAGTATAAGTCTATCTGTATATTAATCTTTATATGTGTATGTTTGTCTATTAATCTTTCTAAACATATGTTTGTATGTCTATTTGTCTGTCCATCTACATACAGTATTTGTCTGTGTCTGCTTATGTATCTGTCTGTCTAGCTTACTGTCTGTCTGTTTGTTTGTCTATCTATCAATCTTTCTAATCTGCCTGTCTGTCTGTCATTAAAATATAGTATTTTTTTGCCTGTATGTGTGTTTGTCTTCTGTTTGTCTGTCTATATGTCTACCTAATGTAACGAGCAATTATATGCCACGTCGCCCTGGTCGCAAATTGCACCCAGCTGGACCTTCATCAAGCCAGGATCGTACACAGCTGGAGCACATCAAGCGGAGAGACATATAAGCCCAACCTACGCCAGGAGAAGATGAGCTTCAATCCTTCTATGACTCCCTGTGCTAATGCTTGTCTCTCTGTCTCTCCTTAGCGGACTCCAGCTCGTGACGATCCTGCACCTGACTACTCACCGTCCTTCACCTACTTCCCGGAGCACCAGAGCACCTCACCCTAAAGAAGAGCACCTTTTACAGCACATTCACTTTGTAAATAAAGCACCCTCCGGGGACTTGTCTGTAAACTCATCCTGTTGTGCCGCTGTTTTCCCTCTGCCTCGCTACAACTGGTGGAGAATGCGCGCTTTTTCAGAGGGAAAAAAATTCAGCACTTACCAGTAAGAAGAAGTAACCACTGAATTTTCTCTGTTTTTCTTCTGTTTACAGACAGGCATCCGCTCTCTCTCTCACTCACGCTCTCTTACTCGGCTGTCATCCCCTCCTGAGTCATGTCGATCGAAGAGGTAGTACGCCATCTAGCGGAAATCTCAAGAAGACAACAAGTGATAACTGAACAACTCACCGCCAGACAAGACCGTATGGAACAACAGCTCCGCCAAGCGGCCGGTTCCAGCCAGTTCTCTGAGGTGAGCGCCCATAGATTTATCACAAAACTCAGCGACCTGGATGATATTGATGCTTACCTGCACACCTTTGAGGTAATTGCGGAAAGAGAGAGATGGCCGAAGGAAAGTTGGGCAAGGATGCTAGCGCCATTCCTGACTGGAGAAGCTCAAAGAGCTTATTTCGCATTAGAGACACCGAAAAATGACGACTATAAAGCATTAAAAAAGGAGATACTCGCCAGACCCAGACGGCTCCGCACACTTACCAGCATGAGGAACCCCGACTCGCTGGCCGCTTTGGTGGAGGCGGTGGAGCTGGCGGAAGCTCATGTGGCCCGGGAGACTGGGGAGAGAGCGGCTCTGCCACCCCGGAGGGTAAATGCGCCATGGCGACCGGTGGAGGGCACAACAAGACCAGGCAGCAGACCGGCGGTCCCCAGCCCAGTCGACGAGCCGATGCCCACAGAGCCAACATCTCACTCGACCCCGGCCTGGATGGCAGGGTGCGTGGTACATCGCAACGTCCCTCCCGAAGCTCCCACCCGTAAAGTATGCATAGACGGGAAAACACAGACGGCCACATTGGATACAGGAAGTGCAATAACCCTGGTTCATCCAAAAACATTAAAATATCATCAGGAAGGAAAAAGCCGAATCCCGATTACATGCGTACACGGGGATACCCGCCACGTACCATCCCAAAAAGTCACCATAGCGACGAAGTCGGGAAGCTGGCGCATCGAAGTAGGAGTGGTTCCAGATCTTCCAGTACCCCTTCTTCTGGGTAGAGACTGGCCGGGGTTCGATGATCTCCTCACCCACCATCAGGCTCGATCGGCTCGGGCAAAGAAGAACAGCAAGGGACGGGCTCAACGGGACCGCCAAACAGCGCTGATGGCCACCGAGAGCGACAGAGGGGGTGAGTCATCATCGGCTAACCTGTACTATGATCTTTTTCAACAGATTACCGCAGGTGGCGATTTCGGGAGAGCACAACGTGAAGACGAAACGTTGAAGCACTGCTGGCCACAAGTCCGGATCATAGACGGTAACGAACGGTTTCCCAGCCCTCACCCCCTCCCACATTTTATTGTTCAAAATGGTCTGCTGTACTGTGTCGCAGAGAGGCGGGGGGAAACAAAGACGCTATTGGTCGTCCCAAGGACCAAAAGGGAGACTGTTCTGGAACTGGCACATACTCACCCGATGGCAGGACATCTAGGAGCAGCCAACACGATCAAGAGGATCAGAGATCGTTTCCATTGGCCCGGGTTGGATGGAGAAGTTAAGAGGTATTGTCAGGCATGCGACATCTGCCAAAGAACGTCTCCCCAACGACCACCCCCCAGCCCTCTGATACCATTACCCATCATTGAGGTGCCCTTCAACCGCATTGGCATGGACTTGATAGGGCCTTTGCCGAAGTCGGCCCGGGGACATGAACACATCCTTGTCATCCTCGACTACGCCACCAGATATCCAGAAGCGATACCTCTGAGAAAAGCCACGTCATCGGCAATCGCTAAAGAGCTGTTTTTATTGTGCAGCCGAGTAGGAATACCAGCAGAGATACTGACCGACCAGGGCACCCCATTCATGTCCCGGTTGATGGCAGACCTCTGCCGCCTCCTAAAGGTAAAGCAAATAAAAACCTCTGTTTATCATCCGCAGACTGATGGCTTGGTGGAGCGCTTTAACAAGACGCTGAAGCAGATGCTCCGCAGGGTGGTGGCAGAGGATGGGCGCGACTGGGACCTCATGATCCCGTACGTGCTTTTCGGGATCAGAGAAGTTCCCCAAGGATCTACAGGTTTTACACCTTTTGAATTGCTGTTCGGCCGTCAACCACGAGGGCTATTGGACGTGGCTCGTCAAGCTTGGGAGCAAGAGCCAGCCCCACAACGGTCAGTGATTGAGCACGTACGGGACATGAGAGGACGTATAGAGAAAGTCATGCCCATTGTCAAGCAACATCTGACCGAAGCCCAGCGCGCCCAACAGCGATTATATAACCGGCCCGCCCAACCCAGAGAGTTCCAACCAGGGGACAAAGTAATGATCCTGATACCTACCACCACTTCGAAGTTCTTGGCCTCTTGGAAGGGGCCATATACAGTGGTAGAAAGGGTAGGGCCGGTAAACTATCGAGTCCGTCAGCCGGGACGAAGAAGAGAAGAACAACTTTACCACATCAATTTGATGAAGAAATGGGTTGCAGCTCCAGGTCATCTAGTTGCCTTCTCAGAAGAAACTTCTCCCGTTGTCCATATAGGTGAGCAACTCTCGCCGAATCAGAAGGCGGAGCTGCAAGCCTTGGTCGGTCAGTTCAGGGATGTGTTCTCAGAGAAACCGGGCCGAACCACCATCATCCAGCACGACATCATCACCCCACCTGGCACCATCGTCCGGCAGAGGCCTTATCGAGTACCAGAAGCTCGCCGGCTGGCTATCAACGATGAGATCCAAAAGATGAGGAAATTGGGAATCATCGAACCATCTCGTAGCCCGTGGTCCAGCCCCATAGTGATGGTCCCCAAACCCGACGGCACCCTCCGCTTCTGCAATGACTTCAGGAAGCTGAACGAAATTTCCAAATTCGACGGGTACCCCATGCCTCGGGTGGACGAGCTGCTGGATCGGCTGGGTGGAGCCCGATTCATATCCACGATCGACCTCACCAAAGGCTACTGGCAACTACCACTAAGTGAAAGCGCCAAGGAGAAAACCGCCTTCTCCACTCCCGGTGGGCACTGGCAATACCGGGTTCTTCCCTTCGGGCTCCACGGGGCTCCAGCAACATTCCAGCGTATGATGGACATCCTGCTGAGACCCCACCAGCCGTATGCAGCAGCATACCTCGACGACCTAATCGTCCACTCCGAGTCATGGGAAGAACATCTATCCCGGTTGCGGACCCAGGTACGTGCATTTCTGGGGTTAGCGGGCTACTATAGATGTTTCATTCCCAATTTCTCATCCATAGCCAGCCCGTTGACAGACCTGACCAGAAAGGGGCAGCCAGAGAAGATACAATGGAACAGGGAAGCAGATGGCGCGTTCCATAAAACGCGCCATCTGTAAATTAAAGTTCCAAGCCCTGAAGACGGCACTAACATCTTCTCCGGTACTGCACGCACCTGACTTCGGCTGCCCCTTCATCCTACAAACAGACGCTTCCGACTCGGGCCTGGGCGCGGTCCTCTCCCAGGTCCACGGCGATGAAGAACACCCCATCATGTACGTGAGTCGGAAGCTTACCCCTGCAGAGACCCGGTACGCCACGGTGGAGAAAGAGGCCCTGGCGATCAAGTGGGCAATCCTGGAGCTCAGATATTATCTCCTTGGAAGAAGATTCACCCTGGTGACCGACCACGCTCCACTTCAATGGATGTCAACAGCGAAAAATAACAACGCTCGAGTCACCAGATGGTTCCTGTCGCTCCAGGATTATAACTTCACGGTACAACATCGAGCCGGGGCCTCCCACGGAAACGCCGACGGGCTCTCAAGGCTATGGTCAGGATGGGCAGGTCTGTCAAACCATTCTACCCCCCCTCACAATACTCTACCTTTTCTCCGCAGGACACCCAGGACCAGGACGACGCTAAGGGGGGGGGAATGTAACGAGCAATTATATGCCACGTCGCCCTGGTCGCAAATTGCACCCAGCTGGACCTTCATCAAGCCAGGATCGTACACAGCTGGAGCACATCAAGCGGAGAGACATATAAGCCCAACCTACGCCAGGAGAAGATGAGCTTCATTCCTTCTATGACTCCCTGTGCTAATGCTTGTCTCTCTGTCTCTCCTTAGCGGACTCCAGCTCGTGACGATCCTGCACCCGACTACTCACCGTCCTTCACCTACTTCCCGGAGCACCAGAGCACCTCACCCTAAAGAAGAGCACCTTTTACAGCACATTCACTTTGTAAATAAAGCACCCTCCGGGGACTTGTCTGTAAACTCATCCTGTTGTGCCGCTGTTTTCCCTCTGCCTCGCTACACTAACTATATGTTTGTATCTGTCTGTCTGTCTGTCTGTCTGTCTGTCTGTTTAACTTACTGTCTGTCTGTCTGTCCTATGTCTATCTTTCTAATTATATGTATGTCTGTCTGCCATTAAAATACAATCATTATTACCTAATTTAATTGGGTCTCAAGACACTTGGATTGTATGGCTGCCTCTCTAAATCTATCTGTTTGTTTGTTTATTTATCTTTCTGTCTGTTATACTAACTATCTCTTTGTATTAATCTGTATCAGTATTAGTCTGTCTGTCTTTTTCTATCTGTCTGTCTATTTATCTTTCTTATCATCTGTCTGTTTGTTTGTCTGTCTAACTATATGATCTCAAGAAACCTGGGTTTTCGTCTGTCTGCTTCTAACTCTGTCTATTTATTTGTCTCTCCATGTGTATTTCTAACTATATGTATATATACTGTAGTCAGAATCTATCTATCTATCTATCTATCTATCTATCTATCTATCTATCTATCTATCTATCTATCTATCTATCTATCTATCTATCTATCTATCTATCTATCTATCTATCTATCTATCTATCTATCTATCTGTTTGCCTCTGTCTGTTTCGATTAATTTGTCAGTCTCTCTGTCTATGTCTATTTATCTGTCCGTATCTGTATGTCTGACTATCTAATTTTAACGGTCTGTCTGTCTTTTTGACTATATGTCTGTCTGTCTTTGTATTTCTTACTATATGTTTGTGTCTGTCTATTCTTCTATCAGTCTGTTTGTATAACTTTGTCTGTCTTTCTTTTTAACTGTCTGTTTCTGTCTGTCTGTCTGTCTGTTTATTTGTTTAACTGTCTCTCCATCTATCTCTCATTACAGTATAATAATTTTTTTGTCTCATGGAACTCTTTCTACCTATCTGTCTATCTGTTTATTTATCTGTCAGTCTGTCTGTCTATGAATGTCAGTCTATGAAACTTGGCCAATCTTTTCTGAAGGCCAGAATTTGCTCAATACCCTTCTCTTTTTAGAGAATGACTAAAATGGCTCTGCTGCTGTCGGTTGCTCAAATGTCTGTGTGTTGAGTGTGTGTTAGTCACTGTTGTGTCTGGGCCCCACAGTAGAGCTCTGGGCAGCGGGTCTGTGTTTGCTCACTCAGCCTGTGGGAGCCCATCAAATCCCTCCCCTCTGGAACACAGCCACAGTTGCCCGGCAACAGCCTTACACAACAGGAAACAGACTTGGGGATTCCGTCACTGTGCCGAGTCAAAGAGAGCATTCAGTGGAGACAGGAAGCCCCAAGGTACAGCAGGGGGCAGGCCTATAACCAAGGCCATGTCATGTAAATACCACCTCAAACTGCTGTTGCTGTTACTACTTTAAGCTCTTTATATGTTCGTCAGCTTACTTTTTAAATGTGGTCTGGCTTTTATGACATGGGCACATAAGGCACATTGTAAAAAGACTAAAATAACACATTTGATTACAATCCCACTGTGACAAAGATCAAAAATACATAAACAACATGCTTTTCTAGTTCTATTTACTAGCTATTTTAACCTGCCAGGTCTGATTTAACACACATTTTCTGTTGTTCATGTAGCTCTGGTCATCTGACATTCAGCTTCTGCTTCCAAACTTGGTTTGATCTGTTTTATCTATTAAGGATGAAGGAGAAAAAAATTAAATCTGGAACCTTGAGGTCTTTTCCATAAGACCACCATCAAATCATCGTCATTCCCTGTATACTCACCCACAAATATGACCATGAGGCCTGCCAGCCAGCCAGACAGAACAGTGACTTGTAAGAAGAGGTGAGTAGACCTATGACATCAATGACTCCCCTTTACTGAACCAATCACAGTGCAGACAGAGGAACTGTTGGGCACACATGTGGGGTTGAATGTGGTTTTGGTTTATTTTAACAATTTTTAAACGCTGACACACCATTAGTGATGTGCATGCATATTATGAATCATACCAAAGTTATGAGTGTGCAGACTTTTTTTAAACATCTTCAACATCTGTGGATTTACTTATCGACTTCGGTCACTCACCGGCCACTTTATTAGGTACACCTTACTAGCACTGGGTTAGACCCCATTTTGCTTTCAGAATTTGTGGTATAGATCCAACAAGATACTGGCATTATTTATTAGAGATTTTGATCCATATTGACATGATAGCATCACACAGTTGCTGCAGATTTGTCGGCTGCACATCCATGATGTAAATCTCCCATTTCAACTCATCCCAAAGGTGCTCTATTGGATTGAGTACGGGTGACTGTGGGGGCCATTTGAGTAAAATGAACTCATTGTCATGCTCAAGAAACCAATCGGAGACATGGCGAGATATCCTGCTGGAAGTAGCCATGCATCAGAAGATGCGTACGTTGTGGTCATAAAGCGGTCATAAAGCGATAGACATGGTCAGCAACAATACTCAGTTAGGCTGTGGTGTTGACAAAGTGCTTAATTGGTAGTAATGGGCCCAAAGTTAGCCAAGAAAATATCCCCACACCATTACACCACCACCTCTAGCCTGAACCATTGATACAAGGCAGGATGGATCCATGCTTTCAAGTTCTTCTGACATTAGCATCCGAATTTTCGCTTTTTCGCATCGTTCTCTGTAAACCCTACAGATGGTTGAGCATGAAAATCCCAGTAGATCAGCAGTTTCTGAAATACTCAGACCAGCCCGTCTGGCACCAACAATCACGCCACATTCAAAACCACCTTTCTTCCCCACTCTGATGCTCGGTTTGAACTGAAGCAGATCGTCTTGACCATATCTACATGCCTAAATGTATTCAATTGCTGCCATGCGATTGGCTGATTAGAAATACAAATTAACGCACAGGTGTACCTAATAAAGTGGCCGGTGAGTGTGTATTGCACATGTCCCAAATGTCTGGGTCGTGTGTTGCCATGCATATATTACATTATACCACATTGCCGCCCATGTATCCTGTTTGGAAACATAATTTGTCATTTGTGTATTCTTGAAAACCTTATAGAGTAAACACGGCAGTGCATCATGCTGACACACAGGCATGGTAACTGCATTATCACTCATTGTATTATCATTATCATTAGTGCTAGTAGTCGTAAAGCCACTGCCAATCCTGTTCGTAGCAATTAATAAGGTGTCTTTGGAATATAAATGAGAGAATTGTGATGAAGTTTCATGTCTCAATGTGGTATTGTGGATAAACTGGCTGACCTGGCTTTTGGGGGGAGGTTGGGTCAAATGATTAATTCGTCTGCACTCTGGGGTACTACTTTCTGATTGGTCATGCCTTCCACCGGTCTGAGATTCATAGTTGCCATGGGATCTGGGTTACTGAAACCAGTGCTACATTCAGATTGATTTTTCCAAAATCAGAAGTGCAAACCACATCCCTTCCCTAACCCTAGTTTTGTGTAGCCATACCTTCAGACTACTCTCACAGCGGAAAGTCTGGACTCTATTTTACTTATTTATGTATTTATTTTTAAAGTAATTGACTGACTAAGAGGCCACTTGACTGACACATAAAGCAACCAGTCACATGATGTTTTAACTGTTACATTTATGGGGCATGAAAAGTGTCCCTAAAACAACGCTAACACTTTACAATGAGGTTGTATTAGTTAATGTTAGCAACGCAGTGGCACAGTAGGTAGTGCTGTCGCCTCATAGCAAGAAGGTCGCTGGTTTGAGCCTCGGCTGGGTCAGTTGGCGTTTCTATGTGGAGTTTTCATGTTCTCTCTGCGCTCGCGTGGGTTTCCTCCGGGTGCTCCGGTTTCCCCCACAGTCCAAAGACATGCGGTACAGGTGAATTGGGTAAGCTAAAATTTTCCATAGTGTATGAGTGTGTGTGGATGTTTCTCAGAGATGGGTTGCAGCTGGAAGGGCATCCACTGCGTAAAAAACATGCTGGATAACTTGGTGGTTCATTTCGCTGTGGCGACAACAGATTAATATAGGGACTAAGTCGAAAAGAAAATTAATGAATAAATAAAGAGTAAATGTTAGTTAATACATTTACTGACATGAACAAACAATGAACAATCCTTTCACTACTGTATTTGTTCATGTTAGTTAATGAAAATACAGTTGTTCATTGTTAGTTTGTTAATTCACGGTGCATTAACTAATTTTAATAAGCATATTTGTAAACAACCCGGGCTCATTGTGGAAACGTAGCCCCACGGACGTTTCTGCGGACCGCGATTTATGTCCCGGGAGGTACTTATTTGAGCGTTTTTTAGTTTTCGCGGATCCGCGAGAGGCCGCTGTGTGCGCTTTTTCGCGTCTCGGGAGCGCGCGGCGTTCGCGCCCGCGCCGTTCTCGCGCAAAAAGCCGCCAGATCGAAAAAAAAAAAGCAAAAGCCCTCGTCTTCGATTTCGACCGCGTTTTCGGATCCCGCCACGTTCTCGCCCTTATTTTTCGTCTTACCTGATTTCTGGAACCTGCTGTTCCCCGGACTCGATCCCGGTCGTCGTCCACCGCGGCTGGCTCCGGCTCCTCCTCCGGGGCCTCCGCTCCGCCGACGCAACGCTGTGAGCTAAGCGGACAAACTGATTGCATCGGGAAAGCCCTCCACTCTGAGGCGAGCCGTCGGCCGGCGAGCGCGAAGAGGAGGGGCGGAGCGGCGCCACACCGCCCCGCAGCGTTCGCTCGAAAAAAAACAAACGCGGCCTTTACGTACCTCCGGCCACGTAAATCGCGGTCTCCAGAAACGTCCGCGGGGCTACGTTTCCAGAATGAGCTTGGGTTGTTAGTAAATGTTGAGTTATGATTAATAAAGGCTCTACAAGTGTTGTTGATTAGTTCATGTTAGTAAATGCATTAACTAATCAACCTTATTGTAAAGTGTGACCACATCAACACACTATCCTATTATTCCCTATCATTAGTTTAATAATGTCACCTAGAGTCATCGAGAGTTTGCACAGTGAGCTTTGCATACATTTTTAAAGGTCCCATGAAATTAAAATAAAGTTTTTAGATGTTATTATTAGTATTGGTAGTTTTTAAACAGTGTCAAAATGCGTGTTTAGGTGATATAATTATTATTATATTATTATATATTTGAGCTCAACCACTTTCATTGACAGAGGGGGATAAAAACAAAACGCTATTGCCTTTTTTTTTTTAAAGGGAGGAGCTGTTCTATGTCACTCTCTCTTCATGTTTCGGGTAAGATTACATCAAACATTTAATAATGCACATTTCTAAGTATTTCACGGGACCTATAAAATCAATTGTTTACTTATCCTGATTAGGCTTCTGGCTGTATTAAATGTTCTTGTTTTGATACATTTCAAAAGCTTTTATCATGGTGTATGTTGCAAAAAATATTACTTTAACAGGTATAATAACCAAAAAATGCAACCAAGTGGAATTTCAGACAGATTATAAAGTACAATAGGTAACACTTCACAGTAAAACCCCATTAGTAAAAGTTAGTTAATGCATTAAAATCTGCAGTGAGACATGGGTTTATTATAGTCGTATGTTATAAGATAATACAAATTTGACTTTTGATTTTAAAGTGTTATTAGGCGTTAACAAAGAAATTGTTAGAAAATAAATAGTACTGTACATTAAAGAACAACAATAGTCACAGAATGTTCAGTGTTGTAGGCCAGGTTCATCCATTTATTCATTCATTCATTCATTTTCTTTTAGGCTAACTTTTATTTTAACTTTCTTTATTAATCAGATGTCACCACAGCAGAATCCATGCGAACATGGGGAGAACATGCAAACTCCACACAGAAATGCCAACTTACCCAGCCGAGGATCGAACCAGCAACCTTCCTGCTGTGAGGCGACAGCGCTACTAATTATTCATGGTATTTTGAAGTGTCAGCAATTTCAATATAGTGCATGTTCATTATCACTAATCTGTTGAATATCTGCATAAATCTAATGCCGATAAAACACATAATAACAGTGATAAAATCACTGTTAAACTCTTTTTTTTTTTTTTTTTTTTTTACAGAGTTTTGGCGTCATGACAAATTGTTTGTTTCCAGACCGCCAAACATTTCTCTGAGAATCCTATATAATTAATGCCTAAAATGTATGACTTTGAAACATTTTCCATTTTCTTTGCCTTATGCATCAGATGTTCAGCCTACTGTCCAAGGCTACCCTAACCTTAACTAACATTTATCAATTTCCTGAACTCTAAACATGAATTAAAAACAAAACAAAAAAAACAAAAAAACAGGTAATACAGTTCATTTTATAATTAGAACAATTACAATAATACATATAAATGCAAGCAGCAATTATCGGGGTCAAGCAGCCCAGCAGCCACATCATAAACAAGCATGGTAACAAGCTACAGAGCAACTGGAAAATTCTATAACTTTTTGGCAGAATGGTGAAAATTTGGTGGAAATTAGGCTAACAATCTTTGGAGAGTTCAACACAACGGATTTTCAAACTAATTCAAGATGGTGGAAGAAAAGTTGTGTAAATTAGGGAACAAACACACATCAATGATCCAAGGAATCTGCAAGATCAGTCTCATGACAATAGAAAAAACTTCAAAAGTCATTTGATACATTTTGTATGATTTTTATTAATAAAATTTAATTATTTGTCCATTTTACCCAGAAGGAGAGCGGTTTCATCAAAATAAGCATATGCAGTCAAAAGTTATTACCAAATTTATAAGTTTCCTTAATAAAGGCTAATGAATGTCTCATAACTCTTGACCCATAGATGGTGTTGTCACAAGTGACAAGTATCATAACAATAGGCATATTAGTCAAAAGTTATTAGCATTTCTAGAAATAACGTTATAACATTTGACCAAAAAGTAGAGCTGTAACAAAACTTTTTGAGCATCTTCAGGTCTTGAAGACACATACTGACTTTCATAACAATGCGTCCATAAAATATAGCAATTTTTGACATATTTCAAAATAGCCCGTGGCAAAAAAGTAATTTACCTTGACATGCTAAGAAAATGCAAAGAGTTTTTTTGAATTTTGTACAAAGGGTTGAGAAGTTATAAGCAAAAAATAAAATAAAAAATTTGTATCTCTGGACCACTAGGGGTCAGTGTGCCAAAACGCTGCAGCTAACTTCAGACTATGGTTGTAATAACACACACCATGTTTGGTGTGAATATGTCAATGCGTTATGGAGATAACACCTCCAAGACAGGGTTGTCTCAAGGCACAAGGTTGGGAAGGTTACAGAAAATTTCTGCTGCTCTGAAAATTTCAATGAGCACAATGGCCTCCACTATCTGTAAATGGAAGATGTTTGGAACCACCAGGACTCTTCCTAGAGCTGGCCGACCATCTAAGGTGAGTGATCGGGTGAGAAGGGCTTTTGTCAGGGAGGTTATCAATAACCCGATGGTCACTCTGTCTAAGCTCCAGTGTTCTTCTGTGAAGAGAAGAGAACCTAACAACAAGACAACCATCTGTGCAGCAATCCTCCAATCAGGCTTGTGTGGTAGAGTGGCCAGACTGAAGCCACTGCTTAGTAAAGGGCACATAGCAGCCCACCTGAAAATTTCCAAAAGGCATCTGAAGGACTCTCAGACCACAAGAAACAAAACTATCTAGTCTGATGGAGTGAATGCCAGGCCTTACGTTTGGAGAAAACCAGGCAGCACTCATCATCAGGCTAATCCCATCCCGGAAGCATGGTGGTGGCAGTATCATGCTGTGGGGATGTTTTTCAGCAGCAGGAACTGGAAGACTAGTCAGGATAGAGGGATGCAGCAATGTACAGAGACATCATAAATAAAAAACCTGCTTTAGAGTGCTCTTGACCTCTGACTGGGGCGACGGTTCATCTTCCAGCAGGACAATGACCCAAAGCACACCGCCAAAATATCAATGGAGTGACTTCACAACAGCTCCGTGAATGTCCTTGAGTGGCCCAGCCAGAGCCCTGGCCTAAATCCTCTTGAACATCTCTGGACAGAACTGAAAATGGCTGTACACCATCCCTTTCTCATCCAACCTGATAGAGCTTGAGAGGAACTGCAAAAATTCCCATAGACAGGTGTGCCAAGCTTGCGGCATCATATTCAAAAATACTTGATTCTTTAATTGCTGCCAAAGGTGCATCAACAAAGTATTGAGTAAAGGCTGAGAATACTTATGTACACATGACTTTTCATTACTTTTTATTTAAGTAAATTTGCAACAATTTCAAAACATCTTTTTCACATTGTCATTATGGGGATTTGTGTGTAGAATTTTGAGGAAATAAATCAATTTAATCTATTATGGAACAAGGCTGTAACAAATAATAAAAAAATGCAGAAAAAGTGATGAATACTTGCCTGATCTACTACAATTTAATCTATGTTTTAGAAGCTTTAAAGTGAAAGTTAAACTGAAAGTCTGGTTCTTATTCACTCGCCCATTCTTCAAAATCTATCCTTTATAAATAATATATAAAAAGAAACTCATAAAGATACAAGATATTTAGCAAGTCAATTTAGATTTGTTAAAAGGTCAAGTTAACCTCAATTTGTAACTCACCAATAACTGTGAATTCTTAGCAATTTAGTGTAAAATTACAAGATGAATGAAAACCTGCGATTTTATTTAATGAGCCTTTGCTTGCCTTGTAGAAATAGGAATTATGCACACTGTACGAAATGACAAACCTCATGCCAGTTTAGGTCTGGAATGTGCAATGCGTCTGCTTTTTGTCATAATACTGTAAATTCCAATGTGAACAAAATATCCGAAACTTTCTTAATGGTGCCTAAAATCTCAACAATGGGCAGACAGAGTGGAAAAACTACAGGCCAATTGACGTAGAGCTAGGCGTGCGTCAATCAGTACTGTTATCTCTATTTATTACCTTCAGCCTGAAGCTGTGTTTACTGCGGCACGCAGCTCACTTTCACATAGCTGGGGAAGACAGGGAGGCCCTGCCCACATCCCCTCAAGCCCACTTAGGGCCCCTAAGCAGAGGGTGAGAGCTTTCCATGAGGTCAAGCAAATACATTTGACCCACAGAACAGCAGGAGAGAGAGGACTGTAAGAGAGGGTAATGGCACAATTACCATGTTCCCATGATGAAAGAAACAGCTAGTGTTTCATAAATGCACTAATTCCTGATGCAATTATATATCATCCTGTGCGTGCGGGGTGAAGGCTATTTGGCTCCCTTTTGTTACTCGACCTGGCTGAATTCTTAGTGGGGGCAAACACTATGCAGCTACTTCAAAACATGCCCGTGTCCTTAGAGAGCGTGCAAAAGGCTCAACCGCATCAAGAAAGCCATTTATTTGCCTAATGAAAGGCAACTGTGTGCAGTGTCAACCTTTGCACACTTAAAGACCAAGATGCTGGATTTATACAGATGCAAGCCTGAAATTACAAACATATTTAACATTAAATTGTGCAAAGCTAAGGATTGGCAAATAGGGTACATTGCAAAAAAATATTGGGTTCCACAATCCATTTGTTTAATTAATTTAGTTTTTACACATTTAAGTTGATTAAACATAAAACATTTAAGTTGTTCCTAGGGCTGGACGATTTGGCCTTATAATCTAAATCTCGATTAATTAAACATTTTAACTCGATTGTGATTAATGAATGATTATTTTATTTGTTTATTTTATTTTTTTGCTTTCATAGTTCACTGACAGCTTTGGTAAAGTAAATATGCTCATACTACAAGTGAGGGATTTTTTAATAAAGGTTGCATTACTTCATTTTAAAATAATTAAAGGAAACACATACTATCTACTATCCTTGATTATTTATTGAACATTAACGTTAAAATTAAAACACACATTGCCAAAAACCAATGGTTACTTTTTTTCTTGTAAACAAGAGAAAATATATAACTTGCACTTTTGGAAACAAAATTGATTATTTTCAATGTTTTCATATTAAAAGTAGAAAATAAGCAGTATTTCCTATAAATAAAATACCTGTTGTATATCCTGTAAATATTATTTTAAACAGTGCATTTGTTGAATCTTCTGTAAACATACATCATAATGTAAATAATAATTTTATTGTAATAGAAAATAAGCTGTCTTAAGGCATATCTGCAGCTCCCAGTCATCGTCATTGTAGTGCAAACGTGTGATCTGTAGTTTCTTTTTTTCAGAGGTGCGCGTGTATGCGATCGCGCAAACTCTGCGTCAGTGTCAAGTTGGTGTCAAGTCAATGTCGGTTTCTCAGTTTCGTTTCTAAACATCTGTATACAAAAACATCAGCATATTTCCAGGTAATGCACATGCGCACTCGAAAGAAAAGAAATCACGACACCTTCCTCATTCATGGCCATGTTACACATTATCAAAGAGCTTAGAATTACCACTCAATAGGCGACACTCAATAGAACGTTCCATTGCAACAGCAGCACCCAGCAACAGCCCTGCGATTGCACCATTTTGGAGTGAAAGTGATTGGCCGTCCATTGGATCTTATTGCTGTTGCGATGGCAAGCAGCTGCTTTATTTTTTATTTATTTATTTAAAAAGCGCATTAAAGCCGAGATACAACATGAAAGACGAAAATACAACACTTACTATTGCAGTCATCAGCACTTTTAATAGTTTATTTTACAGACCTATGCTGTTGTTCTATTGGAATTTTTATACCAAAATGGCCGGCGCGTGACACTAGCAGCATATAGTGGCTGTTTCCCAAATCGCACTAGAGTGTCTCCTCTTGGTGATTCTATGCTCTTTGACATTATCATCTTCTGGATAATGATCATCTGATTGCGCTGCTCTTTGTTTAAAGGTTTGTTGTAGGCGTTTTAGTAGCTGCTGTCATGTGATGTGCATTTGACAGGATGGACTGTACCTCACATTCGTTTCATTCAGATTACAAAACCAAAAATCTTTTGTCTCCAAATGCACTTGGTTCATTTAAAAGTACAGATTTCAATCTTTATTTTGATATATTTCTTATGTCTGTGAAGCAAGAATTCGCTGAGATTCCAGTGTGTTTGTTGACCACCAAACTGTCGTAAAAGCACACGTCTGGTCTGAACTTTTCCACCAGAGAAACGTCAGTCTATATCGATCGCTGACTGTCTCCTGTACTAGTAAGTGGGGCTTCATTCACAATATTGACCATTACACTTTTCCACATTCAAACTATGAGTGACACATCTTGTGTATTCTATCCTTGCAGGGTCATGTGACTTCACACGCAGTAGGGAAAGTAATTGAACTTTTTGATTTTATGGTTCTAATTGTCGATTTCGATTACCTTTTGAAAAATCACCCAGCCCTAGATGTCCCCCAAAAAAACTGATGTTGAAAATTCAACTCTACAGTTTAACAAACTGAATTTTATTAATATTATATTAATTATATTTATTAATATTTATTAATATAGTAGTTTGAAATAAAGTAATGTGTGATAAATAATAAATAGAGAAATACAGTAAGCCGGCGATGCAGTGGCGCAGTAGGTAGTGCTGTCGCCTCACAGCAAAAAGGTCGCTGGTTCGAGCCTCGGCTGGGTCAGTTGGCGTATCTGTGTGGAGTTTGCATGTTCTCCCTGCGTTTGCGTGGGTTTTCACAGGGTGCTCCGGTTTCCCCCATAGTCCAAAGACATGCGGTACAGGTGAATTAGGTAGGCTAAATTGTCCGTAGTGTATTAGTGTGAATGAGTGTGTGGATGTTTCCCAGAGATGGGTTGCAGCTGTAAGGGCATAAAAATGTGCAGGATAAGTTGGTGGTTTATTCCGCTGTGGTGACCCCAGATTAATAAAGGAAATGAGTAATAAAGAAAATGAATGAATAATTGTTCGGGCAGTTTATTACATGGTTTCTGTACCCTAATTTACAACACCAACCCAGACAATAAATCACTTTAAACTATTAAAAATGTTAATAAAAAAGTCACATTTTCAAACTTTTCAAGGTTAAATGTTGTTGGAATAACTATTAAGGTCACATAATGCAATTCAAAAACATAAATAAACAGGACAATTTTAAACATGAATCACAAAATACATAAAATGCTACTTTATGGATATTATTTAAAGTTTTAACAAAAACAAACATAATTTGAGTGCATAAGGTTAATTGTGTCAAAATATATCAAGATGCTTCATGCTGGAACACTAAAAATGGATATATACAATAATACAAGCTGCTATTATAATAGTACACGTTACTATTTACAGTGAGGTGCAAATTAAGATGCATGATTTAGTATAATAGTAAGTACAAGTCATGTTGTAGTGCAGAACCATTTACACCGATGCAAACATTTGCCAACATTTCTTGGCTTGAACAACAGTCCTGCATGAATCTCGATGACGCAGCGAATCGCACCCCACTGGAAAGCTGTCAAAACCCAAATCATAGTTGCCCAAGCTCCAACAGCATCTTGTGACTTTTCAGATCCTTACACTGTAATGTCCTAACAGAAACAAGCAGAGCTGTTCGTCTGTTTATTCAATCACTATCAAAGCACTGCAGTTGCTACGCGATACGTCTCACAGAGATGCTATTTGTGTCTGTTAATAGGACAATAGAAAATTAACATAATTATGACTTTAACTGCCTTTGTTTTTTTCAAAATGGACACATATGATTTGGTCATAACTAATGCGATCTTGAAAAGACATCATGCAACCGTCTACTCTGAGCAAACATATTAGTATGTGAGGGGAATATGGGTTATGGCATTTACTGCAATCAGCCACCAGGGTGTGATCAAAATGTTTTGGCCTCACTGTTTAGGCCGTGTGGGGCAGACTTGGACAACACTAACAGCTTCCAAAATAAATCACATGGTTGTAGTTGGTCTCATAGCAGTTTGCAACAATATTACAATAGTGGCTAATCCATATGAATTTGAACCATATGAACCCTTTCATACATTTGTTTAATCTGTTTACACTCCAGAGTCACTTTTATAGGGCCTGAGTTAGAGATGGGCCTTAAAATTGTATAGGCATGGGCCATTATTAGATTCTGACGGTATGATAACCTTGAATAAAAACATCAGGGTTTGATGGTATTGTGATTTCTGCTCTAAAATATGTTGTCTTTAAATGTCTGGGTAAAATAACTAAAACTTTACCCTCTTTGAACACAATATAGTTTTTTTTTTTTTTTGAGAAAATTTACAATTATTTTAGCTGTAAACATGTCAGGCTTAATAATTCAAATGAATCATTGACTTCTGCTGTCTTTATTAGGTTCAAAATCAGATTTCTTTACAATTTAAAACAAAATTTTTGGATTTATTTAAAAAAAAAATATATAAAACAATCTTACACATACCTTAAAAGCGATATAGCAGAACATTTCTGCTGTTTTAAAACCTTGACTTTTCCAAACCGGTATACCTTGAAAACGGTTATCAACGGTTATAAGTCTAATATTGAACAGTTTAATATTTTAGTCCAAATGACAAAAAAAAAAAAAAAATGTAAATGAGTTAGCCACTAATTGGCCAATTATAACAAAAAATACATTTTATGAGATTATATGAGATTTGCAGTTTATTCAATTGCAATTATGGGGACTCAATCACCCAAGTACAGCGGTTGACATCAAATTTTACAAATTTGATGATTGAATTGAGTGGCCAGATAGTTATTTTGACATTTATTAACGCAGTTACACCCCTGACACAAACCATTCTAAACATTTAACCTAAATGTGTTGTGATTTGTCTCAAAACTGTCAATATTAAGGCATTGTCATGGGGGTTGGTGGCACAGTTTGACTAAACAATACAAAAAAATCATAAAAATAAAAAGAAAATAAATGTTATTTGTAATAACACTCTGGTTAAATTAGTTGCAATCAATATGACAAAAAAAAAAAAAAAACATTACTACACTTTTACTATAATGAAACCATGGATAATTTTCATGAGGGGACAACTGGGGGGCCTGGTCCTCCACAATGTCTGTGGTAGTTACCGTCGTGGAATAGTATTTATGATTAATGAATTGGACTGCATTATACTGGCATTTTTCAGGAGTATATTGAATTGGTCACAGAGGAGTTTATTTGTCTGGTCCTGACATTCTATCCTACCCATTAGATTATGCTACCAACAATGTATTTGAATGGTTCTGAGGTTGGAGTTAGGGTCGGGATTAGGTAGGTTAGGGTGATATTACAGGTTCATATCACACTACTCCAGATTAAAATTTACACTGGTAGCAAAATCCACCGGGTAGTATATTGCGTCATCAAAATGTGCTACTTGCTTTTTGAATAGGAGGTAGGACAATCTGACAAGGTATGAAAACACTGGCTTACCATGATCCAGGTTATATTTGATTTGTACTCACTCATTAGCCATCTTAGGAGCCAGATATGATCAGAACAAAACTGTTGAGGAGAAAAGTAAAAGTTAATAAACTTAAATGTAGGGCAGATTCAGAATGTACGATAACATGTTATTAGCCCTAAACATGCATTTTGTTTATCAGTTAAGTAATTTGAGTAATATTTATGTTAAAAGCGAATATTATGATTTTTATTATTTTTTTATTCTGAATGACAAACTGTAGTTTTATGAGCTAGGCATATTTTGATCCTATACTGTGGTAATACAACTGTGGTAAAGTAAACAATTTACTCAGTAACTTTACTGTATTTTTCTCCATCTATAGAGTATATAATACTACGGTACACCACAATTTACTGTAGTGAAATCTAAAGTATTTATTTCAGTTTACAACAGTAATAGGCCACTCATAACAAAGAGTTGTTTATAGTAACGTATACGGTATTGGCTAATACACTTTAAAAACGTAGTTTAAAAAACTAGTACTTACTAAAAAAAAAGCAACAAAATAAAAAATACAGAACAGCTCTATTTACCTGCAGTTGGCACTACTGGGACGAAACAAACTCTGTGAAGAGATGACAGAAAAGTGACAACCTCTGAATCATTTTCTGAACCTGTTTTTAAAACGATTTGTTCGAAAGAACCGATTCGCCCTAAGGAGTTGGGCTTTCCTCCCATACGCGCATGCGCACAAGTCGGTTCATTTGCCTTTGGTTTGAACGGCTCCACATCTGGAAATGTTGAGAGGAGAGAATCCCTCTCTTCATCTGCTGTTGCGCTTGAGACGTGGTGCCTGCGTCACTGCAAAGAGGGGCGGGGCCCAACGGAGGTGTTTCCCGGCTTTATATAGATACACAGACCTTTCCATCGCAAAGCAGTGCGTCACCAGAACCCCTGGAAACTAACATGCAAGTCCAGAATAGAAAATATAACGAGTTAGACAAACTGTATTAATATAAGGTTCATATTTTTTTACGTTGTCATTTCTTGCGTTTTTTTAAGTAATTGAGCTTTTAAGTCATTTACACACTTCTCTCTTGACTGGAATACACGCTTATTACGGTAGAAGTGAGCACTTTTAGCACAGATATCAGGACTCATCATCATATTGGGAGATTAAACGCTGAGCGGACTGTGTCGTGCGTTTTGGAAAAGTGCGTTGAACTTGCTGTGAGTTCTGTCTACACTTCGCAAGCATGAAATCCGCAGAGGAAGGTAACGTATTCTGATTAAATGCATCTACTGTCTCATTTTTCACTCTCATTGTCTGATTGTATTATTATCATCATGTCAACTTAATTACTGTACTGTCAAATTAATGGTTGCACGTTTTCTTGTAAGTTACCAGTGTTGACGTTAAAATAAATCTGCTATTCTGCACGTTGGTTTCTGGGGACGGGGAGTTTGGTAACATTTAGTTTCAACTTTTGTAACTCAGTGTCGTTATAGCACTCAAACTTTGTTCCTATATTTGTCTTCTACTTATTAAAGTAATACAGCATTAAATTAAAATCAAGCAACTTAATATGAAGTATAAATAATGATGCTGTGTAACCAACACTAATGTGATGTGACAGTAGGTGGAGTTGGTAACACTTTATTAAATGTTATAAAAAAAATATTATATATATATATATATATATATATATATATATATATATATATATATATATATATATATATATATATATATATATATACATAGACATAAATAGGTATAAATTAATTTTAAATTGCATATTATTACACTATATATATATATATATATATATATATATATATATATATATATATATATATATATATAATGTAGCATATACAGTATATTCACTGTATACAGTATATATATATATATATATATATATATATATATATATATATATATATATATATATATATATATATATATATACTAAATTAGTTTCCCAGTGATAGGTTGGAAGGGTATCCGCTGCATAAAAAACGTGCTGGATAAGTTGGTGGTTCATTCCGCTGTGGCGACCCCAGATTAATAAAGGGACTCAGCAAAAAATTAAAAATTGAATGATTGACTATACTGAATTATATATATATATATATATATATATATATATATATATATATATATATATATATATATATATATATATATATATATATATATATATATATATATATATATATATATAGTACAATAATATGCTTAAAATGCATATAGTATAGACATGCAATTCTAAACATTTTGCTTTTTTGTGTAGAAACTGCAAATAATGCTTGTTGTGATTGAAAATATTGTTTTAACTGTTCTGAAGCAAAAGAAGATTTGTCATAGAGTTTGCAGAATATATACAAATACATATGCTGACACATATGTGAAGCATAGAGTGACAAAACTAATTTCAGGAATTTCAAAAGTTGTTACAATCCTCCCCCTTTATGATAATTATTGCACCCCAGTTGCTCAATTCTGATTGGCTAGCAGTGGTCTTGAAGCTTACCTTGTGCCACTGCATTATAGTGTAAAGTTATTGTTAATATTAATTCCCTTTTGAAAAAAAAGTCTTAGAATTGCAGTTATTTCTGATTTAATTAAATGACTGAATTAGTTTTTTCTTGTTTGAGAGGCTACAGAAGGGAGTGGTAGGCGTGACGGAGATGAATAAGCAGAGACATTATTTAGATTGTGGCTTTTTGCATCCTTCTCTTTGCAGCAACTGTGCTTTTCACAAGATAACTTAGATTATAGTTCATAATGACAGCTCTACTATAACAAAAGCAGTTCTCATATTTTCTGTGGAGAAAAATAACTTCAATCAGCTTTCCGATGGTTCAGACCTAGCTGCTTTTAAAGGGTCTACAAGCTGGTCTTCTGACCTGACTTTCTAAAAAAAAAGTGCACAAACCTGCTTTAAATCCAGCCAATGAATTAGAATTACTAAACTTAGAGTCCAGCAACTTGCTTAGGCTCTGAGGTGATTTATTTTAATAAAGTTACTAATATACTTTTCATTTAACACTTATTCATTTATTCTTTAAAGCTTTCAGAATCATATACTGACTGTGTACCTATGGCTTGCTTACAAAAATCTAATATGTAGTTGTTAACTTGATTCCAAAGCGATACATACATTAGGGATACATTAGCATGCTATCAGTATCCAGGGTGCTTTGTTGCGCTGTGGTCACATTTTCAAGTATCCATGTTTTTAATCGTCCTCTAAAGTAGCGAGAAATCGTTGCAAATTTTATTGTAAGCGGAGCCAGTAGTGACTGTGCGCCAGTTTGTGCTAACTTACATTAGATATATTTCCAGCAGGTTGGACTGACTGACTACAGTGAGTCACTCAACTCAACTGCATTGTTTTCTTTCGTTTTGCAGTGATTACTCATTACAATAATAGATTTCTGTTATCAATAAAATGTCTAAATGGAACAGAAGACGTACAAACTCAAAAACTCAAGTAAGCCCGATGACGTAGTCACAATCTGTTAGGAGTTTTTGGATAAGCTACAAGTGTTCTAAAATTGCTAAAGTGGTCAGTGATTCATCTTATACTCTCCAGAAAGCTCTAATTGATATATGTTTTTTTCATGTCTTAGTCAAGATGTTTTGTGTCAGCCATGTTGCATGTCAAATGTTGTGTTATTGTCTAATGTTAATCCATACGTTGAGGCAAAATGTTTGCCCCTGTTTTCAACAAAGATTGTTTATGAGTATTGGTTTTCCGTCTGGTTTTGTCCTCAGTAAGATATTTTTAACGCTTTGTTATTTTTGGCCTGGTATTTGTGTATCAGTCACCTTGCTTCCTCTGCAGAGGTTGTGGCTTTTAACCACCAACGTTTTTGACTCACAGTTATTGCTTATAAAGTGTGGTGTCTTTTTTTAATGCCATGTTTTTGTAAATCAAAGGCAGATAAATAAATACATAAACAAATAAATATATATGTGTGTGTGTATTAGGGCTGCACAATATACTGTTGAGGTCAGGATTATTAGCCACCCTTTGAATTTTTTTTTATATATATATATTTTCCAAATGATGTTTAACTGAAAAAGGAAATTTTCACAGTAGGTCTGTTAATATTTTTTTTCTTCTGGAGAATGTCTTATCTGTTTTATTTCAGCTAGAATAAAAGTGTTTATTTTTTTTAAACACCATTTTAAGGTCAAAATTATTAGCCCCTTAGAGCAATTTTTTCCTATAGTCTACAGAACAACCCATGGTGATACAATAACTATACAAAAATTCAACTGTATGTATATATATATATATATATATATATATATATATATATATATATATATATATATATATATATATATATATATATAGTTAAATTTTTGTGTGTGTGTGTGTGTGTGTGTGTGTATATATATATATATATATATATATATATATATATATATATATATATATATATATATATATATATAAATAAATATATACGATAACAATATATATTTTGAAACAAGTTGTTAATGCTTCCAGATATAAAAAGTACCCTAACAATGACTAAAGCCACAAATTAGAGGGTCCATTAAATGGCAGGACATATTTTCAGTTGAAAAATTTTAGTGGCTGAAAATTCAGTACATCTCTTATATCGACACACATATCTATATAGAGTAAAAATGTCCAGCGCTTATCATTGTTATTGACAATTTTTTTATCGCGATTCAATATAATATTGTTTCTTAGCCCAGCCCTGATATAAATATATATTATAATGATATAATAAAATATATTATATTATAATATGTATTATAATTGTAATTTATTATAATTTTTGCAAATGCATAGAAAAAGATTTGATCATCCCATTCTATCTAAATTAATTAATAATCTTTCAAAATACAGCTATTAAATTCTTCTGGTGAAATCATTCATCATATTGCAATATACAGTTGAAGTCAGAATTATTAACTCCGCTTTGATGTTTTTCTTTTTTTTTTTTACATTTAGTTTATAATGTGATACATCATATCGTTTATGATACATTTCGTTTTCTTCTGGAGAAAATCTTGTTTTATTTCGGCTAGAAATAACTTTTGAGCTCTATAGAAGTGTCTTAAAAAATATCTAGTAAAACATTATCAACTGTCATCGTGCTAAAGATAAAATAAATCAGTTATTAGAAATGAGTTATTAAAACTTATGTTTAGAAATGTGTTGATGAAAATCTTCTCTCCATTAAACAGAAATTGGGGAAAAAATAAATAAGGGGTCTAATAATTTAGGGGAGCTAATAATTCTGACTTCAACTGTATATTGCAGAAAAACGAAATCAATATCTGATTTTTTCATATATCTTGCAGCCATAATATGTATAATATAAAAGCTACATTTACTATACTCACTAAGCAGCACCCTATTTGCACCTATGCTCTTTGATCTCTGTAGCTTATTTTTAGTTGCAGCGTCTCACAAAAATGTGATTGTACCTTACAGATGCGTACTGTTACAATCAAAACACCAGCATCTCAATTCCTCTGGGCAACCCCTGCCCACCCTCGCAGTACCACAATCTCCAGACCAGCCCTTCCTTGTCGATATCCATCAGCCAACCTTCCTCGTTCCCTCAAGATGACATGAGCTCGGTAGGCTACTTCCAAACATCCGGTCCCCGATCCAATGGAGCTCCCACATTGGAGAGTCCGCGCATTGAGATAACAGCTTACGGCCAGTTCCCCGAAGATGAGGTGGAGGATAACAGCGTTCCAGTGACTAAGCGAGTCAACTCCATAGTGACATTAACGTTGCCGAGTGTTGATGGTTATCGTGACCCTACCTGCCTCAGTCCGGCAAGCAGCGTGTCCTCTCGTAGCTGCCATTCAGATGCTTCTTCATACGAATCTGGCTTCTCCTACAACTACGACAACTCTCCGCAGAACTCGCCTTGGCAGTCCCCTTGCGTCTCCCCAAAAGGTTCCTCCTCTCTGCAGTCCTGCACTCTTGGTGCTTCTCCACGCCATTCTCCATCCGGTTCTCCTCGAACCAGTATCACTGATGACAACTGGATAGGCAATCGGGGTTCCCGTCCAAATTCTCCTTGTGGCGGTAAACGGAAGTACAGCTTCAATGGTGGGCCATCGCACAAGTACCATCCGTACTCGCCAAATCAATCTCCTGGGCCGTCGCCACAAACTTCACCTCGCCTCAGTGTGACGGAGGACAGTTGGTTGCCCAATACCAATCAATACACCAACTCTGCCATTGTTGCCGCCATCAATGCCCTCACCACAGATGGATTAACAGATCTTGCAGAGGGGATTCCTTTGAAGTCCCGCAAGACCAGTCTGGAACACAGTGCTTCAATGAACCTGAAAGTAGAACCAGGTGGAGACGAGACAGGGTCCCTGGAGCTTTGCCAGGATGACTTCTCCTCAGTACGCCTACCCTTCAAGAAGGAGACCTACTGCAGTGGCTTTTTGGACGTGCCCCAACACCCATATTGGTCTAAGCCTAAGCCTTACATCAGGTAGGATAAACATTAAGAGTTTTTTTTCACAATCACAGTTGAATAGTTTCTTTATCTACATTAACAAATGCTCTTTCTCATGTTCTTGTAGTCCATCACTGCCTGCTCTTGATTGGCAGTTGCCTTCGAGCTCAGGGCCGTACAGCCTACAGATTGATGTCCAACCCAAGTCTCATCACCGTGCTCATTATGAGACTGAAGGCAGCAGAGGAGCTGTGAAAGCACTAGCGGGAGGTCATCCAGTGGTCCAGGTATCAGTTCACAATCTCTCACAAACAGGCTTTTGCACTTAGTGAAATTCTTTATTTAGGATCTATCAATGATGTAATGTACAGAATTATATCATAGGATTGTGTTCTTTCCGCAGCCTTGTTGATGTGGCACTGCAAGATGTGTTAGGAGTCATAGTATTTTATCTCTCCATAGTACACTTTCAACTGCATAATCACCTACATTGCATCTCTGTTATCATAAAACCTACAACAATAAAAAAACATAAACACAGTTCTGATCATGGCATCCTCTATTCTCAACTTTTTGACACTAAATACTGTGCTTGACACTGGTGCTGATTGGTAATAATAAGAACCAATTAAAGTGGAAGTAAAGCAGTCAGTCAAGTTTGCATTATTTTGTAAATTGGTTTCCACTTTAATGAAAATATATAAAACAAACTCGATTAATGTAAATATTTTGCAGAAAACGACAGGTTTTACTATAGCTTTTAGAGTTAAGGTGCCACCACCTTAGAATATCACTGTATCTGACGTCATGGGCTGATTCTGTTTTCTCAGCTGAACAGATACAGGGAAAGTAAAAGACTAAACACAGAGACTGCAAAGCCTAATTTAACCCAATGCGTGAAGTTGTGAATTTAAAGCTGGTGCAAATACAAGCATCAGATGTGTGTTTAATATATCCCAAAATATTTATATGTTTTCTATTGTTCTTCTTTATATAAACATCAGACTAATGCAACGATTAAACCACATAACTTCACGCTGTACTAATTCACATCGAAGGGTGCTTTCACACTAGCACTTTTGGTCCGCACCCAGGTCCTTTGACAAGTATGGTACGTTTAGATAGTGTGAACGTGTCTTCTGAACTCGGTGCTCACCCACAAACAATACCGGAGTCTGCCTAGAAGAGATGGTCTGGGATATGGTTTGTGCGAACTCTGGTATGGTTTACTTCTGATATGAATGCAATCGTACCAAATAACAGGAGTGAACTGCCAACTGTACAACAAATTTTAGTTTCCATAGCATTCATTGATGTGTGGGTGTGTGTAAGTCTGTGTATAAACTTGGCGGCAAGCGGGACTGAACCATTAAAAAAAAACAACTTCTGCAGACATCACGTGATGTTCTTAATGCTTTTAACATTTTTTTTTTAAATATTTGTATTTTTTGCAGCAGATAGATGCAAGTGCCTCTCTGTGTTTTGGTTTTAGTAACAAAAGCAGAAGATTCAGTAAAAACAGAATAACCACGATATGCGGATGTTTCTGCAAAATGGTTACATTAATCAAGTTTGTTTAATATATTTTTATTTAAGTGGAAACCAATTTACAAAATAATGTAAACTTGACTAAGTGCTTCACTTTCACTTTAAATGGGAAATTTAAAAATGTTTAAGGACCAGCCGAGTAGCTAGTACTTCTGTATATTGTCAAAGAATGGCTTTATTTTTTCACTTCAAGGGATAGTGTTCATTTCAACTTTTGTTAAAAGTTCAAAAAATTATTACAAAACTCCACATCCATATGACTTCAGTGATTCAATCGTAAAATTATAAAGCTACAAGATAACTTCTGTGCATACACAGAACGAAAATAAATACTTTATTCAACAGTATCCTGTTATTTGAACCACTGAAGGCATTTGGTCTGTTTTGAGAATGTATTTTTGGTATTTTTCTAGACTTTGAACTAGTCAAGACTGTTGCTGTCTATAGAGGATGAAAGAGCTCTCAGATTTCATCTAAAATATCTTAATTTGTCTTCTGAAGATGAATGAAAGTCTCAGGGATTTGAAACGACATGAGGGTGAATAATTAATAACACGTTTCATTCAGTACCCTTTAATATTTATATTCGACATCATGCAGCATCTTCTCCATGTGAAATATTTTCACTTTATCATTGTTTGTGTTGACACAAGGGAACGTCCTTATATTTGTTTTCTCTCAAGTCATAGTAACATACTGTGATTTAAACCCTTTGATTTTTTTGTTATTCTCCCAATTCCAAGTTCAGGAAGTGCGAGTAAAGTGCTACATACAGTATATTTCACCAGGCCTTAGTGTCTTGATGTCAGTTCGACAGACATCAGTGATTAACACACCTCATTTGCTTTGGTAGCTGAATCATGGATATTCACTCCACAAGTTGGTTGCAGACACTTCCTAATGGATAACAGAATTCCTGAAGACAGGATTCGTGGTTGCGTCTGAAAGAAATCAGTGTGGTTGGACCTGACTCTTAGGGTATGCGAACCACAGACTCCGTGACTGCTTTATTTACTAAAATGGCTGTTAAAGGTGAACTCAACGTTTCATAATACATCTGTGGCTGCTGGGTACTTCAATTCAAAATAACGAGGTGCTAATGATTGCGAACACGTGGCTCAGTGCGACTCCCGTCTGAAAAAAAAACAAGGTCCTCTCACTCTTGCCTCTTTTTTTTAAACTCAGATTCATTGCTGTTTCCGGCCTAGTGCACAGACTGCCTTTTGTTTAGTTGAAGGTCCTCATACTGCACTGACATCATGTGCAACAGCATCGTGTGGAGGCGTCCAGTCTCCGCTGCACACAGTTCTGGCAGGCAAGTGAAGGGGAGTGTTCAAGAGCCTCAAACAAGCTTGTCCCATTCTGTAAACCATCAGATTATAGAGCTGCACATGTTCTTCTTTTAGTGAATGGCACCTCCCTTCATGCTCTGTCACCACTGGTGTCCTCTTCTGAGGTCCTTTTAGGACCATTTTGGAAAGTTGTTAAAGTACTTTTTTTCATTTTATAAGACTTTCAGTGTCTTATAATATACATTTGTTTTTACCTAAATATCCATTTATTCATTTATTCATATATTCATTTGTTCCCAATCCTCTCCTTAGCGATACTGGTCTGACAAACTGGTGTCAGATGACCCAGTCTGTTGTGATTGGTCGACTGCGTTCAGCGCAGGACCGACAAAATTGCCTACCACGGCTTATCAACAATTTTGAAGTATTCAGAGTGCAGAGTGTATGTCTGAGCCCAATGCAGGAGTGCATTAAAGCAGGGCAGTTATACACCAGCATATTGCTCTATTCTTAACAATGACACACATTCAGAATTAATCCACACGGTGGAAATAGCCTAACTATTTTGAAACTTGACCGCCACACGTGTGTAGAAACAGCTGATGGTGGCCATAGCAACGACAAACAGCAGAGGATTGCGAGCTCACAAACGCATTTAAATCCGTAAACAAAGTGGCATGTGTCCTTCCTTTAACCAACAGCCAACGAATCCCCCGTTGTAAGCGTGTAGATTGCTGAAGCACTCGTCAGAAAAATGACAAGAACACAGCCCAAGGCTGGGGTTATAATGCCTTGGGTTATTTTTGCTAAAATTAACTTTAACCACTGACTCTTCACAGCTTCGTCTTTGGGTAGAGAAATTAACACTAACTTTCTCTCACTTCAGAGCACAGCGTCTTTGCCACATGATTTAATTGGGATCTCCGACAGTGTTTGTTTTCTTCTTTTTTGCTACAGTGTTTGTGAGCGGGGATTTACATTTTCCCAGGTTTGCGTATGCAACAAATGGGCAGGGCTTGAGCTTGTATCGATGTCTAAAAGATACAAAGAAGCTAAAGAATTCGTTACCCTAACGATTCTTTTGAACCACTCTAAGTCGACTCTTTTATAGATGAATCAATAGTTTTAAACATGGTACACTTTCAGATTTAAGCTATAGCTGTATATATTTCACTTCCTTAGAGCTGTGTAACACTGCATGGAAGGTCAATTTCAAAAACCCACAATAGGGGCTCTTTAACTGTAATGTTAACTTTTTAACTGTTCAAAGCTATCTGTTACTAGTTAGAGTAATTATTTAAAGTTATAAGCAACTAATAAAGCCATGGTAACTAATAACTTAACCTTTCTGAGATTGATTGTAATACAATAATGTGCACCTTTTTTATAGCTGCTTTGAAACAATGATTATTGTGAAAAGCGCTACACAAATAAACTTGAAATTGCTATGGGTAGGTATTAGGGTGGGTCAATGTGTAAGGGATGGTAAAGAGTATAATTCTAAATGTAATTTCAGAAATTAATTGCATGTATTTTATCATACTGTACTGTAAGTACAATAAATGTAGAACATGTATTTACATTATTAAAAAATATATTATTAAGCACAGTACATTGTAGTGTAATATTAATTTTAGTGTAAGTACATATTAGTTAAGGAAACTATATATATATGTGGTCCCACTTTGCTTTTAATATTCTTCATGTTTTGACTGACTTTGGAGGGGCTCAAGTCTTAATACTTGTGTAAGACTCCCCAAATCCCTAATTTGTGCCCAGATCTTGATAAATTATCCTCATTTCTCAGTATTTGAAGCCCCTACTGCTTCTGTTCCTATAACTGCGTGAGTCACTATCCCCTAAGAATTAGTCTTCCCCCTCTCCCCTCCTTCTGTCTCTCCACTTGGGGTTTGGTGGTTTCTGGTGGTCAGGATTTTTGTACCCAGAGCCCCATCTCTCTCCCCCTGCTCGGGTTCCTGATGGTTTCTGCCAGGTTTTTTTTTTTTTTTTCTATCCTGGATGCAGTTTGACCACATGCGCCATCGGATTGATGGTAGACGTGAGTGTGTAGCCTCTGAAGTAAGCCTGCCGCACCACAGCTATGTGCTTCCACGTCTGTGCTTCAGTCTCTCGGCAAGTTAACTTCTCAAAGAACAGCTCTGTCAACAAAAATCACCGCCGTAACTGGAAGAAGTGACGAAATCCCTAAATATAGGTTGGTTTGTTAGATCAGTGGTTCCGTATTTATAATATTGAGATTGGTTTCATCTCGTAGGCCGTATGTGTGACAATCTTTATGACTGTTTTTTTTATTTATTGAGAAGCTATAGATTATTTTATTCACAATTATTTGTGTTCTTAAATATAAAATTTTAAGGTTACCCCCTCAATAGTACTGTTAATGATAAACTTTGTAACCCCACCCTAACCACACTTGGTTAAGTAATGTGATTTCATTTTTTTTTGATAAATTATATATATATATATATATATATGTATATATATATATATATATATATATATATATATATATATATATATATATATATATATATATATATATATATATATATATATATATATATATATACAAACACACACACAACACACAGAGCTTTGAAAATGTATACATTTTTTCAACATGATTATAAGATATACTATTATTTACTTTTATGATAATATATTATATATTATCATAAAATTATATTGTAATATTTGTATTATATGTTGTTAAATAAATATCTTATACATGAAAATATTTTAAAATATATAATAATTGTAATGTCACTATAACAAAAAGCAAGACCCAGCAATGAGTGTCTCAAAGTGAGCTGTATATATGTGTGTGTAATCAGTACTTTAGCAGCATCAGCTGTGTGTATGCAATCAGTCAGGATCAGGAATCAGTTGATTGTGTGTTTGTGTGTTGCATGACTGAATATGTTGTCCATTTACAAGCAGATTTGTAGTCCTAGGTGTGTGTGAATGTTTTCAGCGATCTCTGGTGCTTAGATCGCTGGTGATCATGACAATAATATAATATAATATAATATAATATAATATAATATAATATAATATAATATAATATAATATAATATAATATAATATAATATAATATAATATAATATAACTGTATATAATTGTATATAATATAAATGAGCAATAAAACACGAGCAGCCATGTAATGTGGCTGAATATTGGCACTGATGGGAGATGTGCGTTGACACGAGGCTGCAGGGACATCCCTAATAATTATCCCTTAGAAAAGCCAAAGCAGCACCAACACTACCAGATTAGTGTTGTTTGCAATAAGGAAAACACTAAACACATGCAAGCATTTCTTCTTTCTTTCTGTTTACTGAACTAACAAAAACAATAGACGCATTAGTATTAAGCAGTTAGCCAACCAAAAACTCAGAGTTATACAAAGAGTGCCTAACACAAAATGCAGACATTCCTGATATCTGAGTTTCATATCACACTCAATACACTACAGTTGTATGGTATAAATACAGCACTGCAACATACAAACACTCGAAAAGTCATTTACCTGTATAATAATGTTTTAATAATCATTTGATGTGCTGAAATTATGCTGTTTTTCATCTATTATGCAGTCTCTGTCACTATCTTGTGGATGGACAACGTCAACCGTCTTTGCTCAGCTCAATGGCAGGCTATTAGCTGCCGATTCGTTGTCTCTCAGAATTTATAAAAATATAAATTAGGCGCTATCCTTATAAAAAAACTGCATAGTTGCAGTCGAAACAACTACATTGTCTTCTAAAAAGCCTTAGAAGTGCATTATGTTGTCCAACAGCAGCATTATTTATAAAACTTTAGAGTGTCCTCTGCTTGTTGCTGTATGGGGGTGGAGTAATACACAAGGATGGAGAGGCTGTACCAGTGCTTTTATTTACAGAATAATGCATGGCTATCAGCCAATCAGAGTCGAGAACCAGACAGAACTGTTGTATAAATTGTAATATAATATAATATAATATAATATAATATAATATAATATAATATAATATAATATAATATAATATAATATAATATAATATAATATAATATCCTTCAAGACTATATGCTTATATACTTTCTTCTATTGTAGTTAATGTACTTTAAGTAACAGATATTTTTTAAAACATAATAGTTATTTACTTATATTTATCCATAGTTTTCCTTTGATTTTGTAGCAAATATAGCCAGAGACGTATATGTGTGTATTATGACTCTGCATAATATTACTGTAAGTGAGTTTGAAATTTTTTAATTTTTTTATCTCATATCTATGAATCACGGTGAATCCCTTAATGCGCAAAACATACATACTTACTGTGAATGAGCCCAAAGAGAAAAACAGTTGGTCTTGCTCAATATTACACCAGACATAACCTTTTCCAGTAAGAATTTGCTCACTGGATCTGGCCAGTAACTATCAAAGCAACCCGCGTTGTAGATCTCCCCCCTTTTTTTTTATTCTCAGGCCGTTTCCCTAATTACAGATGTGCCATGGAGGTTAAGAGTTTGAGTGGGTGAAAACTGACCCACAGTACCAGGAGGTGTGGACAAACGCCTCTGAACTCTGTGCCATTGGGGGGAAAGAGTCTTGGCATTCCTCTAGTGGGTGATAATGTACTGTAGTGAAGGGGAGTTGGATCTCTCCGGCCTCTGTCTTTCTGGCCGGTGCACTCCCTGCTGCCTGAATAAACACAAATGCCAGGCTCAAGCATATCTACTTAAATAAACATACAATAGTGGTGCAGAACTTTCACCACAGATGCTGACCACCCTCTGCGAGAAGCTCCATACATCAGCTGTGTATTATGTACTGTAGTTTGGCCATAAGTGCTTGTATTTGTCTGCAAACTCAGGCTGAGTTTATATTATGTTATTAAATTATAATCTTTTAAAGACAATATTATAAGCCCCCTAAATAAATATATATTTTTTTCTTCACTGTCATCCAATGATTTCCAAATTAACCTAATATTACTCAGCTTATATTTTTACATAAATAATTATTTTTGTCACACTTTATTTTTATGGTTTGTTTGTTGAATTTAAGTTACATTGCATATACATGCCAACTAATTCTCATTAGATTAAAAGTAGACTATTAGGTTGGGGTTAGGGTTAGGGATAGTGTAAGTTGACATGTATTTGCAAAGTATCTTATAGTCAGTTAAATGTCTGTTGAAAGAGCAGTATCAGCAGATATTAAGCAGACTGTCTACTAATACTCAAGTGGACAATCAAAATAAAGTGTTGCCTTATTTTTTATAAATTTTTTTAATAAAAAGATTAATAATTTTGCCTTCAACTGTATATATTTATTGAACAATATCATTCAACACTTTAAAAGTATTTTTAAATCGGATCTGTTTTGATGATTTTGAAAGAAATCACTGTTGCTCATCCAGTTTATTTGATCAAAATTATAGTTAAACTATAAAATTTAAAATGACCTTTTATTACATTTCAAAATGTAAATCATTCATGTGATGGCAAAGGTGAATTACTTGAATTTTCAATGTCACTTTGTCTTTCTTCAATCAACTTTAAAATGCATTCATGTTTCACCAATCATAATTACATATTCGGTTCTTTGGTGACCCAGATCTACATATCTAACAAATATGTGTTACTGATTGCTTCAACTGATATTTTAAATAAAATTACATAAAATTGCATTTTTTGTTACCTTTTTTTTATTTGGAAAAGTTCAGTTTGAACAGGGGAATTAAGAAATCTTCACTTAAAGTCTTCACTTTCCTTGTACATTCAACACCTAGCTTATATTTGCAATATAAACAATATTCTCAAAACTGTTTTTTCCAGCATCCACAATATTTTGGTCACTGACAGCTTATTTACTAGCTCAATATTACATACTGTACATTGGGTTGATAGTGAATCTTCCCGTGTTATACCTAGAAAGTTAAAGACTCATTTTAAAATATATAATTTGATTACGGGTTTACTTATAATGATAACGTCAAGAACATTTTGAATACAGGGTAACTGAAGACCCAAGGTATGTGTTTAAAGAGTAAATAAGCTGATGATTAAAGGATTCGTTAATGAATGTAAATGTGTAAATGTATATTAATTCAGTTTTTTAATTGATTTCAGTAATAATATTGACTAATATGAAAATGTTCATTCAATTTGTTTACAATACAGTTTGTAAAATCATATTTTCTGTCTTTTGGTCGATATATTATATGATAGACTTGTTTTGTTTCCCAAATAGTGGATCATGATGAATTTGTATTGAAAACATTAAATAAAAGTTAAAAAGCTATTATTTTTTATTTCATAAGTTTTTAGTTACGATACTTTTAAAGTAATTTTTACAAAAATTTAGATATACAGAATTTTTACACAATTCTCTGCAGAAATAGCAAAAAAATGTCTGCAGGTTCTGTCTGGCTCTACTCGTTCAACACCGAGTTCAAAGCTCTTTTCAAATGAGTAGAAATAGCTTTCAGTAAATTTTGAATTAACTACTTTCATTTCATTTGATGAAGTTGACTGTGATTATTTGCAATCCTTTGCTGTCACTTTAAAACATTGCTGCTAAATACAAATATTATTTAGAAAATAAAGAAGGAAATGAAATTCATACTGAGCGTTTAATCAACCAGCAGTATGCCAACAATAGAACAAAATAAAAATGCAAGTTCTATGAAACATGAAGGGTTAGTTCACCCCCCCCCAAAAAAAATTTATCTGATATTAGCGATTCCCCCTCATGTCATTCCAACTCCCATGAGACCTTTGTTCATCTTCAGAACACAAATGAAGATATTTTAGATGAAATCTGAGATCTCTGATCCTGCATAGACATCAATGCCCCTTAGATGATAAGGAACCAAACAACATTGTCAAAATATTTCATGTGACTTATGTGGTTCAACTGTAATTATATAAAGCTTGTGTGTGTCAAAACAACTTTTTTCCTCCTATTTCTTCTGCTTCAGATCAGGATGCGCATTAGTTATAAAATTATTTGCTAAACTGACTTTTTAATATTTACTCCATTATACTGGGGTAACCCCACCCACTTTGAAATCTCATTGGTCCATAAAATCCGATTGTACATTAAACATTTATCGTTTTCTGATTGGGTGATGTAATGCTGCAGTTTCAAGTTCTTTGTGGATAAACTATTCGCATGTAACCACAAACGCCACGCATTCATATCTGTTTCTTTCAGCTTCACGGCTACATGGAGAGCGAGCCTCTGACCCTACAGCTGTTCATAGGCACGGCAGATGACCGTCTCCTCCGACCTCACGCATTCTACCAGGTTCACCGCATAACCGGGAAGACCGTGTCCACACCAAGCCACGAGGTCCTGCAGTCCAACACCAAAGTTCTTGAGATTCCTCTTCTGCCCGAGAGCAACATGAGAGCCATGTGAGTATGAGCATCTTAGGTACTCACGCTGAGAAGGGCAAATTATGTATATCAACACGCATCCTGTATGCATTTCCTTCAATAAACAACAAACGTTTTTGTTTTTTTAGACACCCCTGTGTGTTAGCAGTTGCTAAGGAGTGTGTTTTTGTGTGTGCAGTCCCCGTGCAGTGGGTTTCCCTTGTATTAGCTAGAGGGCTCGTGTTACAGGAGGCCTCTGGTCGCGTGGAGCCTGTAATGATGCACTGGGGTCTGTTCTGAAAGCCAGGCGGTAGCGGTCTTACCAGCTCAGCATTTTCTCCCCGCTCTATAATGGATGTAACACTTAACTTAAACAAAAAAAAATCCCTTCGTATCCTATTTCAGAGCTTTCTGGGGAGCGATCCCGCTTTGTCACGTTCCTGTAGCCAAGCCAAAAAAGGGTTATGCCCCTGTTTCAGTGCAGTTTAAATCATTTTTAAACCCTTTAGTATTTGATTTCACAAAATCATGTATATGGTGCTATTTTTTTCTGGTTTGGAAGCATAGTGTTGAAAATTGGTTGCTGGAAGCTTGATGTGAGTTTGATGAATGTGTGGTAATTCAACAACAGCAAAAAAAAAACCTGATGACACCTAGAACATGATGTGCTCCTCCTCGTGTTCCTCGTGTACCTTGTTGACGGATCACTCATGATTGTTTCTCCAGTTTTTCAGACTTCTGTTTTTGCCAGAAAGTGAGTTTTATGGGTAATTTCACTCAAGTGCATCTTAAAGAGCTTTAAATGTTTCTGGGTTTTTTCAGTGAGATGCAACACTTTTGACGGGCTTTAAACAAGTATTTACTCTCGTTGGCTTTCTGGTCTAGTTGGTGGATTTGTACGTTTAATGGAGAAAGTAAACTTTTCATGGGTTTTTAACAACATCTCTGCCATGTCAAGAGCAGAATTTGGAAGGGCTGAGAGAGAAAGGGCATTTATTTATGCGGCACAGGGAAAAGGCCAGGCGTATGTTTGGCAGAAGCGCTGCGCAATAAATTAAACGTTTACTCTGTTCTGAGAAAATGTTTATTAAACAACCGTCTAACGATATTTAGCGCACATTTTTGTTCTTCTGTTGAGTCTGTTCCTCAAAACATTAACGTTCTTTCTGTGGCCCAGAATCGACTGCGCTGGAATCCTCAAGCTGCGTAACTCAGACATCGAGCTCCGCAAGGGCGAGACCGACATCGGACGGAAGAACACACGTGTGAGGATGGTGTTTCGTGTCCACATCAACCAACCGAATGGCAGGACGGTGTCCTTACAGGTGGCATCTAACCCCATTGAGTGCTGTGAGTCATCCCACTAAATTTCACTAAATCCTGTTTTTCATTTGATGTTAGTGTTTTATTTTTATATTTTTTATCCAGTGTGACTAACTTTGCATTGAAGGTATACTTTCATTTAAAGGTGGCCCATTTTACAAGATGTAAAACAAGTCTCTGAAATCCTAGAGCAGGGGTGGCCAAACTTTTTTATGAATGGCAAAAAACCAAACTTGATTATAGGTGGTGGATCGAAGGTAAATACACCAAACTGTAGAGGTGTGAACCTCCACTGGTTTTACGTTTCGGTTCGGTTCCGATTATTATGCCATCGATTCGGTTCGATATCCCAGTGCATCATGGTGCATTTACAATGCTTTCCATATACAATTTTATATTTTACTTCACAGAAACAGAATTCTTGTATTAAAATGTATAAATATATTTTGATTTATTTATTACTTGTAATACAATTTTGTTTTTTAATATAAATAAGTCAGAACTGTACCTTTAAAAACTCAAGTACATGCACAAAACAACATAAGCATTTACAGTACATCTGGAAAGTATTCATAGCGCTTCACTTTTTCCACATTTTTAATGTTTCAACTTTATTCCAAAATGGATTAAATTAATTTATTTCCTCAAAATTCTACACACAAAACCCCTTAATGACTTTGTAAACAAAGATTTTTTTAAATTGTTACAAATTGTTACAAATTGTTTTTTAAAATAAAAAAAATCACATGCACATAAGTATTCACAGCCTCTGCTCAGTACTCTGTTGATGCACCTTTGGCAGCAATTATAGCCTCAAGTCTTTTTGAATATGATGCCGCAGGCTTGGCACAACTGCCTTTGGGAATTTTTGCCCATTCCTCTTTGCTGTACCTCTCAAGCTCTATCAGGTTGGATGGGAAGCGACGGTGTTCAGCCATTTTCAGATCTCTCTAGAGATGTTCAATAGGATTTTGGTCTGGGCTCTGGCTGGGCCACTCAAGAAACAAAAGAAAAATGTTAAAAGAAGTGCTTGGAGACTACAGTGTTCATTTGTGCATCCTAAAACATTTTTAATCTTTCTTGGTCCAGCCGATTCGAATGTTATCACTCGATTTAATGAGCATTGCAGTGGTTATCAGCTAATAGATATGGGCCAGTAGGGGCCTTCTGCGCCTACTGGTAGGCTTAGAAACTGTAAAAGCCATAAAAAGTTAACAAGAATTATTTAAGTTATTTATTAAATTTACCATTAATTGTATTTTGTAGGCATACTGGCCCATACTGGCCCATATCTATCAGCTGGTAACCACTGGTAACACCCATTCATTCATTCATTCTTTTTCTTTTAGGCTTATTCCCTTTATTAATCTATGCTATGTTTTACACAGCAGACGCCCTTCCAGCTGCAACCTAACACTGAGAAACATCCATACGCTTTCATTCACACATGTATACTACGCCCTTACTTAATTCACCCATAGGACTTTTTTGAATTGTGGGGGAAACCAGAGTATCTGGAGGAAACCCATATGAACACCGGGAGAACATGTAAACTCCACACAGAAATGCTAACTGACCCAGCCGAGGCTCGAACCAGCGACCTTCTTGCTGTGAGGCTAGAGCGCTACCCACTGTGTCACTGTGCTGCCCCTATTGCCAGATCCAATTAATGGTTAAGATAAATGAATATGAGAATATGAGAGATTTTTGTATTATAGACAGTTCATTCTTGATGTTGTAGAATGCTGGCTGAACTAGTAGTGTGGAAAGTTTGCAGTGTTTTTGTAACAATGGCATATATACAGAACATGACCTACTGTTACAAAGTTTCAGAACGGTAACAATGCCATTGTTTAAAATAAAAAGATTCACCTGATCACCATGGCTGCAATTTATAATACAGCAAAACAGTGATATTGTGAAATACTTTTACAGTTTGGAGTTTTCTATTTGGACATATTTTATTCATGTGAGCAAAGGTGTATTTACATTATGAGTATTCCAGTCTTCAATGTCACATGATCCTTCAGAAATCATATTAATATGCCGATCTACTGCTCAAGAAATATTTATTGTATACTGAGTGTGGAAAACTTTTAGGATTTCCTTGCCAAATGAAAATTTTAAAAGAACACCATTTATATGAAGTATAACCTTTTACAAATTCCCGTACTGATCATTTAATGCAATTTTGCGGAATAAAAGTATTATTAACGTCTTAGAAAAGCGTTATGTTTTAGATACATGTTGTTCTTTTTAATTTCTTGTTAATCAAACTAAATCTATTAAACTGTTCTGAATCTATGCATCACTGCTGAATACAATTATTAATTGATTTCCATAAAGAAAAGCTTTCTGTATCAGAGAAATGTTCTTTTAATTGTTTTGTTATTGCTTACCGTTATTGAAATATATATATATATATATATATATATATATATATATATATATATATATATATATATATATATATATATATATATATATATGTATATGTATATATATATATATATATATAGTTCACCCAAAAACAAAAAATATATTTACTGTTTACTCACCTTCAGGTGCTTCCAAACCTTTATGAGTTTCTTTCTTCTATTGAACACACAATAATAGATTTTGTAGAAAGCTGAAAACCTGTTAGCATTGATATCCATAGTATGAAAAACAAACACTATGGAAGTCAGTCGTTACAGGTAAAAAAAAATTTTTAAAGAAGGAAATAAGTGAGTAAATGATGACAGAATTTTCATTTTTGGATGAAATATCTTTTTAAGTGGCAAAAAAACTATTTCTGGCTTCTGAAAAATAATGTGCTTTTTTCATTACAGGAATAAATAGCATTTTTAAAAATACATTAAACAGAAAACTGGTATTTTTAATAGTAACACTTTTTCAAATCAGTACAGTTTTTGCTGGATTTTTGATCAAATTAATCTATGATTAGCACTTACTTCAGGGCTGTGCTATTAATCAAAATCGAATCACAATCACGATTTGAAACATTGTAATTAGCTAATTGCAAGATGCTGCTATGACATATATATGTACTATATAATTTTCCCCCACCCAGAGCAAATGCTTGACTGCTGTCTGTGTGTGACAGTCTTATTAGCCAATTGAGTGAGCACACTTTCAATCAGAACTGCACAACCAAACTATGCCCAAAATAAAACAAACAAACATGGAAAGCATGGACAAGTGGGGGGATGGCGTCTGCCACTTTAGAAGCTTTAATAGACAAATTCATATCAAAGAAAAACAGTATGTTGGTAATATGGGAATATTTTGGTTTCAAAGTCACAACCACCGAACAAAAACAGGTAATTTGTAAGAGCTGTCGCAGAATTGTTGCCACAGCATGAGGAAATACAACAATCTGCACCTAATAAAGCACCACAGGCGGCTATATGAGGAGTGTCTTGCTAAAAAGTCAACTAAAAGTACTGCCAGTGACACTCAATCTAGTAGCCATAGCAACAGCAATGTACAATTTCAGAGTTGTTTGCAGCTGTTACACCATATGAAAAAGCATCACGAAGGCACCAGGAGATAACTAACTACATATATCTCTGTTTGCTCTAGAGTAAAATTAGTGTTTAATTTCTGAATATTTATAAACAAATTTGAATAGAAGTTGGAGTTAGTTAATATATTTTCAGTTACTTTTTGAACTAACACTTACTGCATTTTAGCAGTAAGAAGCTACCATATTGAGCTGAAGCTTGACTACAAAATTAAATCGCAAATTCAATTGAAATTGAAATATCTGTTTTAAAACAATCGTATTTAGATATTTTCCCCAAATCGCACAGCCCTTACTTGCATTTAAATTTTAAGGAAAACACATACACTTCATTGAACATGTACGCATAGACTTCTACAACTGTATAACTGCAGGTTATGTTTATGTGTAATAACTTTAGCTGTTAAAAGCTATTAGTTACTAGCTAATTAGTTAAAGTTATTAGTAACTAATAAAGCTATGCCAGCTAATTAGTTAAAGTTATTAGTAACAAACAAGCTATGGTAAATAATAACCTCAAATTTTCAGAATTTGATTGAAATGCTTTAGTGAAGCTGCTTTGAAACAGTAATCATAGTTTAAAAGCACTATACAAATAAAGTTGAATTGAATTGAATTTACCTTACAGTCATGTAGTAATAAATTACAACCTGCAGATTGTTTCAATCATTACAGTTGTTGCTGTATTGTGATCAAAATTAATGCAACTTTAATGAGCACTGACATTTACATTCCCTTTAAAGCCATGTAGTAAACAATACAACAATAAATATGCATAGATTTGACAGGTTTTGTACGTCTTTCCTCACTTTCCTTCTGTGTCCTTCTTGCAGCCCAGCGCTCAGCACAGGAGTTGCCCCTCGTGGATAAACAGAGCATGGAAAGCTGTGCCGCCTCAGGGGGGGAACAGATGCTTCTCAGCGGGCACAACTTCCAGCCCGATTCCAAGGTGGTGTTTGTGGAGCGAGCACAAGGTAGGGAACACACTCGAAGTTCTGACTTGTGTGTGTGTGTGTGTGTGTGTGTGTGTGTGTGTGTGTTTGTGTGAGTGAGCAATAAGGAATTGTTTTGAAATTGCATCTCATTTGGGAGGTTTCTGAGGATAAAGCTGTAGGGACAAACGCTGGATCCCAAATCACATGCTTTCCCCAAGTACTAGGAAATACGTAAGGTGCTGACGATAGTAAATAGCATACTTTTAAGTATGATGTAAACCTGTTGGTTTATAATTAGGCCCTAGAGGAATCTCTTCGTCATTTGCAAAGTATATCCCCCATCTCATATATGGTAATTGATTAATTTGGCTTATTAATTATGTTTTTGGTTACCGGTGCATATTGAAATGTCAGATTATTATGTTTCAATTCAGCACAAAGCAATAGTTTTCCTGTAGTGCAAGGGGATATGGACAGTATTAGGCCAAAAAGCATGTGTGGCTACCATCTGGCCACATTTGGCATGCTTTTTTCAGTGCATGGTGTTTCAGGAGAGATCCTAGTCTTGCATATTGCTTAGCAAACTTAGATTAGAATGGAATTACTTGGTTTAAATATTATTCATGGGCCATTGCAACAAAATAAGAAGTAAAAACATCACATTTGTATTTTATTTTATTTTATTTTATTTTATTAACACCTAAAGGCAAATCCACTCAAAATATAAACTTCTGCAGTATTTTACTAACCCTCAAGTGGTTCCAAATCAGTTTAAGAATTTATTTATTTTTTTAATGTTGAACTCTTGTTTTATGTTGAACTTTTTATGCAACTGTGCAACCTTAAATTTAATTTATTCATTCAAAAACTCTTCTGTCATACTGTGTTACGGTTAAACAAAACTCATGATCCAATGACAATGTAACATACATAAACAATGGCCAAATTGCTCCAACTGAATTATTTTTTAAACTTTAATTAACCAGCAAAACAACGCAAAAGACAAGAGATTGGGAGCCCAAAAACATAGGAAATAAATGACCAAACAAGTCTAAAGCAGGCTGGGACTCCCCACTCAAAAGTCACAAAAAGTCCTCAAACTGAAGTAACAAAAAATGTATAAAGTAGAACACAACAATAAAGCTGTCAGAAACTGTGGTGGCTTGGAGGAATGAGCAAGAGTGAGAAATCAGCTTCCTTCGGTTTTAAAAAGCTGAAGAGACCAAATCAACTAATAGACAGCTAAAAAAGAACTGATTTGTGTTAG
>NC_141039.2:24335000-24472500 GCF_052040795.2 Danio rerio
TATTTCTACCGAAAGATATTAGTATGTCATATCAAATTCATATTACTTCAATATTAAATCAGGTGAACATTCTCATATGAGTCAGCAATATTACTGAAATTAATTTAAAAACTGAATAAATATTAATTTACACACTTACATACAGTTAAAGTCAGAATTATTAGCCCCCCTTAGAATTTTTTTCCTTTTTTAAATATTTCCCAAATGATGTTCAACAGAGCTATGCAAGTTTCATAGTATGTCTGATAATATTTTTTTTTTCTTCTGGAGAAAGTATTTGTTTTATTTCAGCTACAATAAAAGCAGTTTTTAATTTTTTAAAAACCATTTTATTAGCCCCTTTCAGCTATATATTTTTTCCAAAGCCTAATTACCCTAACCTGCCTAGTTAACCTAATTAACCTAGTTAAGCCTTCAAATGTCACTTTAAGCTGTAAAGAAGTGTCTTGAAAAATATCTAGTCAAATATTATTTACTGTCATCATGGCAAAAATAAAATAAATCAGTTTTTAGAAATGAGTTATTAAAACTATTGTGTTTAGAAATGTGTTAAAAATGTTTCTCTTCGTTAAACAGAAATTGGAAAAATTAAATAATAAACAGGGGGGCTAATAATTCTGACTTCAGTACAGAGTATTGAGTACAGAGTACATACAGAGTCTCAATGATGGGCTAAAAATCTGCAGAAATCCAGTGGAGATTTCATGTGAGCCTAGTTATTACCCAATTTATTTAATGATTGTCATAAGTATATATACATACTGGATTGTAAAATATGGTGCTACCAAGAATATAACTCATGCTCATGCAAGTGTATGATACCTCTTTCATCAAATATCAAAATGATAAAAAGCTAAATTCCAACAAACTTCAGAAGCCATACGATTGCAGTTGTGTGAGTACTGACTCAAAACCCAGATAAGTGGCCAAGATATACTTCAACAATTTATTTACCTTTGTGTTCCATGGAATAAAGAAAGTCATACGGGTTTGGAAAAAACCTGAGAGTGATTAAATAATGAAAGCATTTTCTTCCTAAATGAACTCCTTTAAGCATATCATATGAACGTTTCTGCAAGCTGATCAACATCATCATAAGTGTTCATGAAAAGGTGTTGAAATAAATGTGAGGTCTGCAGTGTTGTGCAGTCCCTCTCTGCGGGTTCAGTCTCGAAGGGAAGGCTTGTTTTTGTTATGAGTAAAGAGGGGGCTCCCACAACGTGACTCACACACAGGGAATCCCTCTGTCTCTCTCTCTCTCTCTTTCTGACCATTGCTTTCTCTCTGCTGCAACGTGACTTTGTGCACTCTTTTCCCATCTGTTCTTGGAGCGTTTCTTAAATGGAAAATCAGAGACAGTAACTTAAATGCAAAGGGAGAGAAAAACAGCAAGACTGAAAGTAAGAAAGAGGTTGAGGGAAAGCATTTAAGACCATATACACTACTGAAGCAAAGCTCAAAAATCTAATTATTTCAGCTTATTCAGGCGAATAGAAAAATGTATGTCAGACTTTAAATTTTGACAAAGTTATGGCTTTATTTAAGCATTATCTAATTTGATTACTACCTGCATTGTTTTAAAGAGATTTTATCTTAAAATAGTACTATTCTTATGGTGTTTCTGGGTTACTGTAAATCAAATTATGCATGTTTCTGACTGAGTACTTTTAGAAGGGCCACTTTTTTCTCCTGAGTAGTATTTAGAACAGATTTGGAACTTTTGAGGTGCTTTCACATCTGTGGTTCAGTTCATTTAGTCTGGACCAAGGGCAACAAATAGGACATTGTAGCATTTTTCTGCTATTTTGGGACATTTTCATATTACACTGATTGCTTTGGTCCAAACCTGCTGAAAAGAGCCAAAATGCAGTCATGTGACAAAATCCACATCACTCATTAGCCAGATGTTATTGAACGAATTTCCTAAACTGCTTTTTGATTGGTCAGAATTAACAGGAAAATGCCAATGAAACTCCTGCAAGTAAACAAACCGGCAGACACAAAGTGTTGCTTTTTACTATGGAGGGACGACTGCACTGGCTGATTGTATCTCTGGTCATAGTAAACTATATAGTTTGTATATATCACTTTAGACATCTATACATTTCGAGAATGAAGCACAGCTACACATTAAAACAATGTTTTAATGCATTGCAAATAGCGAAGGCGCATCGCAAGTCACTTTAGGAGGAGGCGTGAATTAATTTTGATAAACTGCAACATGGTCATCTTCCAGAAATATTACCATCGATCAATCATGCAATGTTTTTCCCTCTCTCTTTCACCTACCCAACCTAACTTTACCAAGAGGCAAAACAAACTCTAGTGCGATTCAGCCAAGCTAAATAAGGCAGGTGTGAAACACTCGCACTACATTTTTTTGGTAGGGCAAGTAATGGTCCTTACACTTGAGTTTGATTTCCCTTTCCTTTTTACTCTTTTTCCACCATTGTTTATTCCCATTTTATTCCCATTTTTTTTTCCACAAATTGTTGAAAATCACTAAGGGCGTACTCACACCATGCTGTCCGAACTGTGCCCAGGCCCATTTCCCGATTCATTTGAGAAGTGAGAGTGCTCTGAATCGGTTCAGTTGGCCTCATCTGTCCTGGTTGGAAAAGGTGTGTCAGAGCGCAGTTCACTTTGGCTTTGGCACAGTACGCTTGTAGTGTGAGTGCCTGAGCCCAAAACCCGAAAAGACGAAAGACGTGACGTCACTTTCAGGGCACTGTTTCATATGGATTTATTAATCATTCTTACTTTTCAATGAACGCAAACTGTCGTAGATTATTAAAGATGCAAACCCCTCACTGCACGACAGCTGCACCTTCAGGAAACCTCCCAATATCTACAGCACGAAGACGTTTATGTTAATTTATGAGCGTCAAAAGTGGTGGATATGTTCGGCAACGTGTTTAACTGTGTGTCACTGCATCCCAAAAGACTAAAAATAAAACAAAACAATATAACTGAAGCAATCTCCACTGTGCTGAGCGAGAGCGCTTCTCTTCCTATTAAACTAAACAGTCACATCTTCGATGATGTAGGCGTGCTCAGGTCCAGTAGGTAAAAATGCAATGTGAGTGCCGGCCGAGGGGGAGAGGGGACAATCGTGCTTTGGCATGATTCAGGGCAACTGTATCTAATGTGAGTGCGCCCTAAAATACCACATCCTACCTACAGTACACAAATGTTTGTTGAATGATGTATGCATGGACAAGATGATCCAAAGTTGTGTATTGTAATAAGTCGGCAGTGAGTTTATGTGTTATTTGTTTTATATTTATATATATATATATATATATATATATATATATATATATATATATATATATATATATATATATATATATATAAAATATATAAAAAAAAATATATATATATATATATATATTTTTTTTTTTGTTTTTTGTTTTTTTGCAGTTCTTTTTACTAATGAGCCTGAGGCATACAGATTTCACAATGGATAAAATCATTATAGCAATGGTTCCTCAGCTTCTAAATACTCTATTGTATTTAAAAGCTTAGTGCACAGGTACTGTATACAGTTGAAGTCAGAATTATTAGCCCCTCTTTAATTTTCTTTTTTGTTTGTTTGTTTTTTTAAATATTTCCCAAATTATGTTTAACAGAGCAAGGAAATTTTCACAGTATGTCTGATAATATTTTTACTCCTGGAGAAAGTCTTATTTTGTTTATTTCAGCTAGAATAAAAGCAGTTATTAATTTTTAAAATCCATTTTAAGAACAAAATTGTTAGCCCCTTTTAGCTATTTTTTTAATAGTCTACAGAACAAACCATCATTATACAGTAACTTGCCTAATTATCCTATCCTACCTAGGTAATCTAATTAACCTAGTTAAGCCTTTGAATGTTACTTTAAGCTGTATAAAAGTATCATGAAAATATCTAGTAAAAATAATGTACTGTCTTCATGGCAAAGATAAAATAAATTAGAGATGAGTTATTAAAACTATTGTATTTTTGGGTGACTAATAATTCAGGGGGGCTAATAATTCTGACTTCAACCATACTTTAAAAAAAAAGAGTCTGCTGAAATGATCTGGGCACCATCCACCTCCATGTCATCTGTGATTAATGCAGTGTGTGTATGTTACTAAGTTGAGTTCCCTGTCTAGTCTAGACATCACAGCACAATCAGACACCTCAAAATCTTCATTTTGGCACACGCCGATGACTAAAGATAAGACATCTCCTTTTCTTTCTTTGTAGACGTGGACTGAGAGGAAGAGAGATGAATTGCTCAACTGTAAAGTTCTTTGAATTGGCACCCTTAGATGCATATCACGGTTGATATTGTTGGAAAGCGTATGGTGTCAGCGGTGGAGCGGCTTGTTGACTTTGTATGCAAATTCGTAACAACAGAACTTAATGATGTTTTTGGTGTCTGTATTTGGCCATGATCTATGGTGGTTCCTCTTCGATTTTGAAAAATTTTCCATTGACTGTGGCTGTGTGTTTGTGTATGCGCTCCTCTTGGCCCAGATGTGTTACAGTTAATGTGTGTGTGTGTGTGTGTGTGTGTGTGTGGGTGGGTGTGTTACGGAACAGTGGGGATTCCTAACAGAAGGGAAAATAGAAGGCACTCAAAAAAAGAGCGAAAGAAAGAAGCAGACACAAAGAAACTCCCTCATGAGAGAGGAGCGTTTTCACATCTGGACTCACTGGACTTCACTGCCTGCCCAGCTGCAAAACCACTTAAAATTCTTTTTCTTCTCTTTCTTTGTGCATTGGTCTGTGAGTGAATATGATAATGCTGCGGTACCAGTAGCATCTCATTTTTAGCCATTAGATGAAGTTATCCAGGTACAGACCTGCACTGTATGTGTGAGTCAGTCTCCATTAGAGCAGTTGAGGTAGTCTGCATACAGGGGCGGCTCCAGACAACTCAGGTGAATACTGCCCCATAAAAAAATCCTTTTTAAACAAAATTCTTTGTGTTTAATCATGTGGTGAACAGCTTAAATACACATTTTTGAATACATCAGCCTCATGCTGTATGTTAGACAAGCATACTAATCTGAATTCAGTTCTATTATTGATTAAACCTTTCTCATATTTTTGTAATTAGGTGAATTAGTGCAACATAATGGAGCAGTAAATGTTGCCTAGTCATTGCGCCACTCCAGCTGCATTCCGAAGCTCAAAAAGTCATAATAAACTGTATATTTCTTTAGATGTGTTGCCTAGCAATGTTTATTAACTGGTTAAGGCGGACATGTAGGATTTTCTAATGCTATCTTAGTGTGAAAAGTGCCATACAAATAAACGTGAAATGAACTGAACTGAATTTAATTTAATTGAACCATCTGGTAATAAACAAACAACTAATTATGTCTTATTGTGTGGCTTATTTGAAGTAATAATGAGCGTTATATTTTATTTTGTATGTGCCTGTATAATTTTTCTCAAAATGAATGTCACAAATTGTTTGAATTGTTAATTTATGCTGTGGAAATGCACAAAAATCTTGCAAAATGTTTATTGTTTTGATCTCAAGAGCTATTGGACTCACAAAATCCTGGATTGGCTGAATAATTTTAATGTTTAGCTAAATATTTTTGAACATTTTTTAGATTTTTTAGTTGAAATTGATGAAAATTGATTTTGGATGCCTGAAATAGCTTGCAATTATGGCCTCCGATTGAACAATTTCCTTGAAAGCCACTTTAAGACATGATCAAACTGCCACAATAACAATCAATTACAATTCCCTTCCTAAAATCTCAAGTATATATGCAGTTTTATCACAAGTCTAACTTAAAAGATGTCTCATAAGTGTATTGTCCAAATGTAAAACAAATTACTCTTATAGGCCATTTCTTTTTATTGAATCAATCATAAAAAAATATTTAGCTGGCTTATTAATTACTCAGGCTTATTTCTGACTGAATCTCCAGTAATTTTGCTAAATTGATCTCAAAATGAATTTTGCTAAAGGGCTTTTGAACAAACTGAATTCAACCAAATTCTGAATTCAAACCATTCAGTGACTGTCATAAAGGGTATCATTCACCGTGTACTAGTGTAAAAAACAGTATAATTTGCAGAAAAAAATGGTAATTAACTCCATTAGCTATGTTAAATAATTCTTTCATTTGAAGTGGTTTAAAGTTTTGGCTATTTTTAAATAACAAACAAAACTATTTCCAACTTGGTAGGTGTCATTTTAGGTTTATGTAAACTAGAGCTGCACAATATATTGTTTTAGCATTATTCATCATTTGCATGTGTTTTGATGCCTGTGATTGTACAATTAATTGTACCATTTATAACTTGCTTTTATTCAATGATTTTTAATTGTATTATTCAGTTAATGTACTTGAATACTTTTACACTCAGAAAACGATAAAACGATTGGCATTATAACTTGCATTATAAATTCTTTCCAAATAGAGATATTCAAGTCATCTGGTGAAATTGTATTCATATCGCAAAATAAAAACAATATCGCAATGCTAGGGTGACGCGGTGGCACAGTAGGTAGTGCTGTTGCCTCACAGCAAGAAGGTTGCTAGTTCGAGCCTCGGCTGGGTCAGTTGCCATTTTTTGTGTGGAGTTTGGATGTTTTCCCCGTGTTCACATGGGTTTCCTCCAGGTGCTCTATTTTCCCCCACAGTCCAAAGACATGCGGTACAGGTGAATTGGTTAGTTATTTGTCCGTAGTGTATGTGTGTGAATGAGTGTGTATGGATGTTTCCCAGAATTAGGTTGCAGTTGGAAGGGCATCTGCTGTTTAAAACATATGCTGGATAAGTTGGCGGTTAAATCTACTGTGGTGTCAGCAGATTTAACTGAAAAGAAAATAAATGAATGAATGAATGAATGCATGAATATTGCAATGCTAGATTTTTCAAATATTGTGCAGCCCTAATATAAACCATCATAGGCATAGTATTATCAAAGCAAAAAGCAGAACAATATTAGATACTATTTTTTGCTACTAGTTATTTGCTAGTAAAAGTATTTATTTAATCAAAAATTCACTTAATGTGTGGAGCTAATAATAATCTGAATTTAAATTGTGTTCATTTGAATTATTGACAATTGTAATTTAATAAATCTGAATTTTTATATGCCTTAAACATTTTTGAATTGTAATTTCTTAATATAAATTTGAATTTTATAACTTAAAAATGGAACATCTGAAATGTAAGACAACTGAATTTTTCAAGGCTAAATTTTTTTATAGACATATTTTCTAACTGTTTTTCTTGTTCTGAATTCATAGACTGCAGATATTCGGTTAGTAAAAATACAAATTCAAAATGTCAAGATGAAGAAATTCAGAACATCAAATTCAATATCCTAAAATTCAAAACCAGAAATTCAGATTGTGAAATTCAGATTCAGCAGAGAGTAGGTCATGGGCCATCAATAGCACTTAACCAATGAGGTTAACAAGAAATTTCTAAGCGAGTCATTCATAGTGAGTCATTTCATTCATTTATAAATGAGTTTGAAAGTACGTCAATAAAAACTTCTGCTTTGAAAAATTTAATTGTCCTGAATTTCAGATGTTCAATATTCAAGTTTTGAAATTCAAATGAAGAAATTCTAATTCAAAATAACTTTTAACTGCATAAAAAAAAAATCAGATTTATTAAATTACGATTGTCAATTATTTAAATTAACTCAATTTAAATTCAGATTTTTTTGGCATATTATTAGCTCCATATGAATGCCTCCTCAATTTTAAGTCACTTTGGACAAAAGCGTCTCCTAAATGACTACATGTAAATGTAATAATAGAACTTATTTTGCTTTTCAGTTTATGATATGTGGGTTTTTGTTTTGTTTTCTCTTGTATTTTTGTTTTGTTTTGTATTTTTGTTTTATTTTAGCATTTTACCATCCACATGACAACAATCTAAGAAGTTGTATAGATCTATCACCAAAGTAATAGTGATGCTCGCCTTTACAGCTACAGCTAATAACATTGCAATAATAAGTTGCAAGTCATTTCTTCAAGCTCTCTCTGTAAGATGAGTTTGTTCGTAAATGAAAATCTCATGCGGGCGTCCGCCTTTCACACTTTAGAACAATAACCTCCGTGTGAAGGAGCCCTGAGGTTTGGCTCGTCCTCGGCAACAATGGCGCGCTCTCACAAACAAACCAATTCGCAGCCACAAGCCTCAGGGAATCCCTGCATTGTCTCCTCATTAAGGAGCAAAAAAAAACTATATATATATATATATATATATATATATATATATATTAGACATTTATAAACAGACCATCCACAACAATGGCCTGGCAGAATGTGCCGCGTTTTATTGTTTTTTCATTTTAAGAGCAATAAAAATGGATCTTTTTTCGAGCACGTTGTAGCATTTTAACGTGGCATAGAAGAGCCTGAAGACTCCACAGCTGCTGTTCGTTAGCACGTTTTGGAAAACTGGCTCTGCTGTGCATCTGCAATTAGGGTCATCCCAGCCTGAGCTCCCCTTTCTCTCTCATGCCATACGCTGATCCCTTTTTGCCCAGAGGAGGAGGGGGAGTCGCTCTCAACTGCAGCTCCTGGAGGACAAGGGAGTCTATTCAGAACGCTGTGGTGAGCAGGTCTGCTTTGCCGCATCTGTGTGTGTTTACTGTACAACAGTCTGAGGGAGGCTTTTGGACGAGAATTACTACCACCACCACCACCCAGCTCCCCAAATGCCTACTACCCCGACCGCCTGGGGCACTAAGATTTCTTTCTTTGTGGCCCACCCTAATCAACAACACAACAGCGCTTTTGATTCAGAACTGGGCTTAAAGGAAGTTTGGCAAGTACAAGCTTATCCAGAAAACGTTTCTTGAATTTTGATGTTAGTTTTGGAGGGGTATTTGCAGGGCAAGCATCACTAGATAAGTTGGTAATACTTTGTACATACATACAACTTAAAATCACAGCTAATAATTTTAGGTTATGAACATATATATATATATATATATATATATATATATATATATATATATATATATATATATATATATATATATATATATATATATATATATATATATATATATATATATATATATATATATATATATATATGCACTCACTGGATACTTTTTTAGGTACACCTTACTTTTGCCTTCAGAACTTCCTTAATCCTTTGTGGCATAGATTCAACAATCGTCTGGAAATATTCCTCAGAGATTTTGGTCAGTTGCTGCAGATTTTTCAGCTGCACATTCATGATGCAAATCTCCCGTTTCACCACATCCCAAAGGTTCTCTATTGGATTAAGATCTGGGGACTGTGGAGGTCATTTGAGTGCAGTGAACTCATTGTCATGTTCTAGAAACCAGTCTGAGAGGATTGGCGCTTTATGACATGGCACGTTATCCTGCTGGAAGTTACCATCAGAAGATGGGTACACTGTAGTCATAAAAAGATTGACATGGTCAGCAACAATACTCAGGAAGTCTGTGGCATTGACATGATGCCAAATTGGTACTAATGGGAACAAAGTGTGCTAAGAAAATATCCTCCACAACATTACACCACCAGCACCAGCCTGAACTGTTGATACAAGGCAGGATGTAACAATGATTTCATGTTCTTGATGCCAAATTCTGACCCTACCATCCGAATGTTTCAGCAGAAATTGAGAATCATCAGACCAGGCAACATTTTTTCCAATTTTCTATTGTCCAATTTTGGTGAGCCTGTGGGAATTGTAGCCTCAGTTTCCTGTTCTTAGCTGACAGGAGTGGCACCTGGTGTGGTTTTCTGCTGCTGTAGCCCATCAACTTCACTGTTCAACGTGTTGTGCGTTCAGAGATGCTCTTCTGCATACTTGGCTATAACGAGTGATTTTTTAAGTTACTGTTGCCTTTTTATCAGCTCGGACCAGTCTGACTGTTCTCTTCTGACCTTTGTCATTAACAAGGCATTTGCACCAACAGAACTGTCTCTCACTGGATATTTTGTCTTTTTTGAACCATTCTCTGTAAACCCTACAAATGGTTGTGCATGAAAATCCCAGTAGATCAGCAGTTTCTAAAATACTCAGCCATGCCACATTCAAAGTCAATTAAATCACCTTTTTTTCCCCATTCTGATGCTCAGTTTGAACTGCAGCAGATCGTCTTGACCATGTCTACATGCCTAAATGCATTAAGTTGCGGCTATGTGATTTGCTGATTAGAAATTTGCGATAACAAGGAGTTGGACAGGTGTACCTAATAAAGTGGCCTGTGAGTGTGTGTATATATAATGTATTCCACAAAAAGAAGACTTTTGCTGCAAACATTTTTTTATTGAATTACAATTCTTAAGTTTTTTTTTGTGTCCAGTATATTTTATGTTATATTAATGTTCTCAGAATGTTATTTAAAACATTATTAGCACGTCATCTAAAATATTAGTGTTGTCAAACATTTCTCTAACATTCTATGAGTAAATTGTTTTTGTGGAAGGTTCTTAGAATGTTCGAAGCATCTAGTATTTGTAGATTATTTTATAAGGTTATTTTTTTGGTTATGGTTGAATGTTTTAGTCTTGAATTTAATTAATGAATTCAATTAAATTGAAAAGCTCTTTGAGCATCTCATGCAATCTCTTGCTCACTGACATGTATGAGTCACGGACACATGCACATTCTTGTATCTTCATATTTCCCTATTTTTCTCCCCCACCCCTCCATCCCTATTAGTCAACCTATATTTCTGTCTGTAGGTTTTGCAAACATTAACCAGTGAAATTTAAAAAGACTTAGTCTCTCTATTGGATCCGTCAGTTAAACAATTCCCATGATATAAAAGTTCAGTGCACTTTGAAACATCTCTACTTGGTTTAAAATGCAGGGTGAAAACTGGTTGTTTGAATCAATATAGCATTTTCCTTTATCAAGAAATTTCATTATCATTAAATTCTCATTTTTGTGAGTAGAGAAGAGTGTCTTAGAATAGCCCTTGCCATCTAGTCAAACTCAATACTGGCTTAAAGGAATAGTTCATACAAACTAGGATAGAGATGGCTCACACCATAGTAATTGTTGTTTCTACTATGGATTTTAATGGTTACAGGTTTCCCAACATTCTCCAAAATATATACTTTTGTAAACACAAAACTAAAACTGTATTGGAACAAGTGAAGGGTGAGTAAATTAGCTTTTTTTTGATGAACTATCCCTTTAAGAAGCCTTTGCATAGCATGGTGTCTTTTCTAACATGAGATTTTGGCCAAATGACAGAAACAAAACTGCTGAGTGTGTAATCTGACGGAAAGATGATGAATTCCTCAGATGCAGTTGTTCTAAAGGATGAAAGACATAATTAAAAGAGTTAAAATATACAGTTACTTTCCTAAAAAGTTGCAGTTTTGGACATTGTGCTTTCCTGAACAGAGTTTTTTTTTTCATTGAATGATACATTTTTTAACAAGCAGGCTCCATCATTGCGATAAAGTCTCATTATCAGCTGTGACTCGCAAGATATTTATAGTCTTGAAAAGGACAAAACTTGAAACTATTAAAACTGATCCAAATCTTCAAACGTTCTCTTTATTTGGTGTGAAGGCATAAAGCACTGCGCGGTTAACACACTTAACACAACCTATCTATTCATTGCTAAAAAATGTGATTTCCATGTGTTTTTTTTCCATGCCAATCAAAGGATAATAGGTCCCTTTTACATGCTTAAAATTAATCTGTGACAGAATAAAATTATAATAATGAATCATTTTCCTGAACATCAGAACAATGAACTGATCAAAAGAAAAACGAAAGTGCCAGCAATCTTTGCCAACACCAGCCTACTCTGCAGTGTGCATGTGCATTTGGTGACGTCATAATAACTGATTGTATGGAGCACATTAAAACTTGGGCTTTGTTTGTAAATCAGTTTAAAAGATACCACAAACGTTTTAAAATCGCAGACCACTCTGAAATTAAACTTTGTCCACCCCAAACCGGATCTAATTCAAACACCCAATTCGAATGTTATCATTCTATTGAATGGATATGGGCCAGTAGGGGTCTCCAGGTCCAGATCTGTTTTTTCATTACTGTGACAGTTGGGTTTAGGATTGGGGTAGGGGTAAACAGTAATAAAAATACAATTAATGCAAAATTTTATACATAATATAAATAATTCTCATTAACTTCCAGCCACAGCCGTATGTGATCTATAGCTGATTAAACATGTGGATGGATGGTAACAGCCTTCTGTGCCTACTAGTAGGCGCAGAAGGCCCCAAGTGGGTCATATCTTTCTGCTGATAACCACTGATAATGACCATTCAATCCAGTGATAACATTTGAATTGACTAAATTCAAAAGAGTCAAAAGTAGAAAAATATTAACAAATTTAGATTCTTGCAATGGCAATTCGACATTTGCGATTCCAATTAAATGAATCGCCCTGCCCTATAACAAACTGAGCTGAGAAAACGTCCTAATTAATTTGACAACGCAGATGCTTGAAAATTCTCACAACACATGCAAGTACAGAACCTCACTGTTATGTTATTTTAATGTTCTATAACTCACAGTTGGTTTGAGAGTAACTTTTGATAATGGCATTAAATTAAGTTAAATTTAATGCATATTGTGCATTTTTATCAGATTGTTAGCACAAAAAAAAGGAACCGTATTTTTCCACAACCTGGCAACACTGATATGGTTGTTCATCATGGAGCTCATTCACTGTACATAATAACTTTGAAATGATCTTCAAACTAACTATGAAAATTGCAGTGACATGAGTGTTAGTAAATTCTGTATAATCACCAGTTTAATGCCAAATAAGTCTAATTATTTGTCTCCCCATCCATATTGGCCCAGTACTATCAAATTCAAAGCAGTTAAATTTATAGTTAAAGGAAATAACAATAAAGATTTCAGATTTACTATAAGGAAAATCAGTGCCATGGGGGTTTGTAAATAATGACATGATGTCTTCTTTTTGGTGAACTGGACTTTTAAGCATTCAGATTAAGTCTAAATCATTGCATAATCTGCAGTTTTTATTAATTAATAATTATGTTTTAGTTTTTTTTTTACCTGGCAAACAAATAAAAATATTTGTAATGTCTTTGTATTTCACTAATGCACTGCATTTTTTAGATACACAGAGAAATGCATAACGTCATGCTGAAAAACACTTTAGCAATTTTTTTAACACCTTTACAAGCATCTGCAAGATTTTTACAGACAAAAACCGCATGTAAAATCTAGTTGGAATTTAGTATCTGAAATATGTCAGGTTGACCTTGGCCCAGGTTTTTTTTATTTTTTTTTTATTTTTTTTTTTATTAGTAATAGACTTGTTTGCTTCTTTCTGAGCAAGTACTCTGTAATGACGTGGTCAAGGTAAGGCAGAGTCTTAGAGGATTTTCTGAGCACCTTGTCGAGATGAAGTGCATCATGTCCTCATCAGCTCTCCAGTGAAAAACAGGCAGGTATTACACTCATATGGCTCAATCAGAGTGAAAATGAAGCCTCTTATGACCACAGGCTCCGCCGTCCCACACTAGCACTTAAGGCCTTGCTGCTGGAGGAAAGACTCCGAGAAATGGTTTCACCTCAGCAGAGATTAGAAGAGCGATTGAAAAAAAAAAAAAAGCCAGATTGAGGATGTTTGTTATTTGGGGATGCAGTGACTAATCGAAACAAATCTAATTCTCCTCTCAGTAGGCCACGTTATAAAGCTTTATTAATTGGATTAGATTCAAAATTGGCTACTCTGTTGATTAAAGCACTGCTAAACATTGTGCAAATTAACTATACGCTACCTGGCAAAAGTCTTGTCGCCTATCCAAATTTAGGAAAAACAAATAACAACTTGACTTCTTGTTGATCATTTGGTTTTAGAAGTGACTTATATGAAAGGCTTCTAGATTACCTTTATTTAGCCAAAATATAATATGATCATGCCTAGATTTTTAATGATTTAATTAGAACAGTAAGTAAGTAAATGTACATTATAGAATATAAAGTTATGGTACAGTGAGAAAATATTAATATTGTGTATGACTCCCATGAGCTTGGATGACTGCATTCATACATCTCTGCAATGACTCAAATAACTTCATAATAAAGTCATCTGGAATGTCAAAGAAAGCATTCTTGCAGGATTCCTAGAGTTCATCAAGATTCTGTGGATTAATCTTCAGTGCCTCCTCCTTCATCTTACCCCAGACATGCTCAATAATGTTTTTGTCTGGTAACTGGGCTGGCCATACTTGGAGCACTTTGACCTTCTTTGCTTTCAGGAACTTCAAATCAAATCAAATCACTTTTATTGTTACATCAGCAGCAGCACGTGAGTGAATGAATGATGAATGATGAGTGAAAAGCTTAGGTGCTGGCTCCAGACAGTGCAGAACTTTACTATACAACAATTTAATGTGGATGCTGAAGAGAATGAGCGATATACTGCTGAAGAATTTGCCCTCTCCTGTGGTTTGTAATGTAATTTTGCTGCACAAATGTCTTGATAACTCAGGCTGTTGATGTTGTCATTCACTCTGCAGATCTCTTGCATGCCCCCATACTGAATGTAACCCCAAACCATGATTTTTTTCTTCACCAAACTTGACTGATTTTGTGTGAGAATCTTGGGTCCATGCGGGTTCCAATAGGTCTTCAGCAGTATTTGTGATGATTGAGATGCAGTTCAACAGATGATTCATTGGAAAAATCTACCTTCTGCCACTTTTCCAAATGATGAACTAGAAGTCAAGTTATTATTTGTTGCTTTTACAACTGGGATCAACAACAAGGTTTTTGTTAAGTAAAAGTGACTTTCCAGTCATATTGTATTCGGTCTAAAAACAAAAGAATCATTAAAATGTTTACATTTAGTTTGTTTTTAATGGAGTGTGTTTCCACCATAGAGAATCTAAGGTAATTGCTACTTTTTAGTTTTTTTTTTTTTTTGTTTGTTTGTTTGTTTTTGCTCACTTATTTTTTACTATTTGGATTGTTTCTCACTAATTATTTCCTTTTTGTGTTATAATTTGGAAATAAATAAATAAATAATCAATTGTCAGAATTACAATTCTAGCTTGCTTTCTTAGGACTGTGAATATAAATCCCTTAATAATGAGGAAAAAAGAAGTTATAAATTTTAAAAAGTCACAAATAGTAATCATTTTAAGAAAAAAATCATTATTGGTGAGTTAAAAGTGGTAATTATATATTATAAATTTGTCTTAGCACATGGTATTTATGGGTTTCCATAGTTTATTTAAAATCTATAATAAAACTAATATGTAGTATAAATAATAAACATTTAATATTTCATATTTGAGTCCTTATTTATACACATATCGAAGCTTTTTAAAAACAATTTCCATAAAGAACTGCTATCTTAGGCCATACCATAACTTCTTGATTTAGTGGCCATTTATATTGATTTGTAACATCTCAGTTGTACATTTTAGTGTGATTTGCACATTCCTAGATAAGAGGGGGGGGGATTTGGCGACAATATCTTATGGTTTCATGTGTATGGAGTTGTATGCTTTTTTTTTTGTCAATACATAAAGTTAGACTTTTTCTGACTATTACTTAAAATAGCTACATTATCTTGTGAGACTAATCTGCAATGTCTACCATATATAGCACAATTTGTCAAAAAACAACAAAAATACTTTTCAATGTAGTTGTTGCTTGCGGTTGTACGCTACAAAGAACTGAGGTTGAGAGAAAAGTCTAGAGTAGAGATCTGAAAAAAGGTTCATTATAGCAGTATGACATTATGCTGGTCTACCGCAGATCTTGCCCTCTCCACCATCCATAATTTGGGGCCCTATCCAAGAGGTGACGTCACCCGAAAGACTTTGTATTGTGGTAATGTCGTATCAATGATGGAGACAGACAGTGATTTTGGTCAATTTGGTCTTTTCTTAAGTAATGTTTTGTTTATTTAAAGCCTTTCCAACGTATTTTTCTTTTTTTTTTTTCTTTTTTTTAAACTTTTGATAATAGCTTTTAATAGTTTGTGGCCTGTATGATGTTTAATACATTTCTAAAAGTCTCTTCAGCTCACCAAGGATGCAGTTTTTTTTACAGTAAAAGTAACATGAACATATTATTAACATTTATGGTTTTGTGTTTTAATGTATTTTATAATGTAACTTACTCCTGTGATGACAATTAGAATTTGCAGCATTAATATTTCAGTCTTATTTGTCAAATGATTCTTCAGAAATGCATTAAATATGCTTTGTTTTTTTCTCATGAAATTTTTCTTAAATGTTGAAAAGTATTTTTGTGAAATACATGATGAATGAATGGTAAAATACTATCTGTTCTGCACAACAAATTTAATTTGAAATGGAAATGTTTTCTAGTGTTAACATCATGCCTTCAAACAGCACCGCTTATTCACTGCGTCAGGATTGCCTTCTAAGGTTCAAGTCCTTTATTAAATGAAGAAAAGATTCACGCAGTTTCTCTTATCACAGCAAATTCCATTTTCACTGTTGATATTTGGCGCCAGATAATTAGGAAGTGATGACTTTTTTTTTGCTTTGACACGTTGGATGGAAACACTGCTTCATTTGCAAATCTTTTATGCAATAATCCAGTTTTGTGCATAAAGTTAATTTGCATTTTTGGGTGAAAACATAGCTTTTGAGTGGGGTTCTTTAATGTGCAATTTCTCCCCAGACAATAAATTTCTCATTCCATATGGCTCAGTCAAAGGAACAACATCCAAAACAACAACAGTAGCCCACAGTGGCTTTGACTAAACATTTGATGTAAAACATGAGGAAATGCACAAGTTTTATATTTTAAGAGTATTTATTTTTAAATTAGACACAAGCATATCTACTTTAAAAGGACAGAAACGTCCTCGAGCTTGTTTGAAAGATTTGTCTGTCAGCATTTGAATGCTGTGTCAATACATTGACGGATCAGTTAATAGATGCTGCTTTCAAACAATCCAGTGGCTGCGTAAGCACTCTCCTAAAACGGTGATCATTAGAGCCAGTCACAGTCTGTTGTGCAAACATTGTCAAGCCGACTGCACCGACATTTACAACCCAGGCTTATTCTGAAAACATAGTCCCGTGGATGTTTCTGGAGACTGCAAAATATGTCCCGGGAGTTACGAATTTTTTCAGTTTTTGTTTTCGCGAATCCACAAGAGGCTGCTGTGTGCACTTTTTTCTATCTCAAATGTCTCTCATGAGTACTGTTCGTGTCCACGCTGTTCTCGCTTAAACCCACCAGAGGCTGATGTAGACCGAATGAATGACTGAATGATTGACTGGTTAATCGACTGACCCACCCTCTTCTGTCCCTAAACCTAACCAATTTTACAGATTGACCTGCCCACCCACTTACAGTACTTCCCTAAACCCAACCGCCTGTTTACAAAAGCCATCCAGAAAAACTAAAGCTCTCGGATTTTACCACATTCTCAATCTGTTGTTCACTCGCTCGTTTTATATTTTGGATTCTGTTTTGTCTTACCTGATTTCTGGAACTGCTCTTCCCTGGACTCAAACTCGGTCGTCATCTTGGTCAACTCTTCTCTGCGTCACAGGTCTGCCAATGTACACAACGAGCTAACTGGACAAACTGGTTGCAGTGGGAAAGCCCTCCATATAGAGGTAAACGGTTAGCTGGTAAGCAACAAAAGGAATGGCATCATACCGCCTTGTAGCTTTCACTTAAAATAATGAAATGCAGCCATACGTACCTCCGGCTACTCACGGTCTCTAGAAACTTCCACAGGACTATGGTTTTAGAATGAGCCTGTGTTTGACATATTGCACAGAAGTACTCACAGAAACCAGAGTTCGATTCCCAGCTTAAGGTCCTTTGCTGATCCATCCTCTCTCTGCTCCCAATGCTTTCCTATCTAAAATCCCATGTCCTATATCATAATAAAGATGAAAACCCCTAAAAAAAAACTATGTCCAATCAACTTGGCCAATCTATTCTGCTCTGAAAAATATTTGAAGTAGAGTACAGGTCTTTAGAAGAGTAAAACAAAAAAATGCTAAAAAGAGACAAATAAATTAAATAAACGTGCCACTTTGGCATGAAGGAATCATTTGAACCATATTATAATTGCCTGCTGACTCTGTGGTGCTAATTTCGTGGAATTGATCTGAATAAAGAGATAGAGAGAGAAGGAGACAGTGAGAATGGAGGTTCCCTCTAGCATCGCATTACCTTCCAGCAGTAATGACAGACCGTTCCACCACTTCACAGACCGCAGCACGGCTAGCCAGGGATGCCCTCACTGTCTGCCCGCGAAACTAGACCCCACTATCTAAGCTTTCCTCTAAAACGCAATCAAAACAGTCTCCGCATTCCATCTTTAAAGTCTGAATAATATGTGTCTGGAAGAATTTTCAAAACCTCTAATGGAAAACAATCCTGGTCGCCAGATTCAACGCAATCAGACGTTCCCCCAGTATTGTTAGCGCTCCTCTAAATCTGACGGTACATCATCCGTTCACCTCATCCATTGCGTGAGACTTCGAAAAGTCATCCGTCTCGAAACTCGACAAGCAATTTGTCTGACTTGAAGCTTGAGACCTCATATAAATATTTCACAGAGGTGAGAACAATACATTTGATCTTTCTCAGCGGCATAAATAAAACACTCAATGTCTAGGAATACAGTCTTCAGGGTCTGCTGGAGCGTATTTGTCATCGAAAATGATCATGGAAAACCAATACAGCCTTTTCCACCGCATTCTGCTTAAACCCAGGAGCATCGTCAATGTGAAATGTATGATAGCAATATGCAATTATGTAAAATATATGACAGCGGACGAGCCAATGGAAAGTTTAAAGAGATGCGCTGACTATTGTTCCGCATGAAATGAGAAGAATTTCAGCTCTTGCTTAGACACAGTGATGCTTTGTGTTTTGGTGTGTGTGCGTCTGTGGTTGGCGCTGCTGTGACCAAAACTACCCTGCGGTTTTCTCCTGCTTTTACGGCCTGAGTAAAAACGTATTTTCAGTGATGTCTTAACTAAAAATAGTAAACGAGACCTTAATATGTCTTTTGTTCCCAAACGTTTTTTGTGTGGGAAAGCCTGTTTGCGTCGACAAACCGAATGCTGAAAATAGTTAAATCAAACTTTTTTTTTCCCTCGTTATAATGAGGAGAAAACAAGGCAGAGATTGGAGATGGAGAGAAGGGACCGATGAGAGTCTGTGACGCTCTTTAGCCAAACAGCCGCTGCTCATTATCTGAAGCACAGTTTACCAGGCCTTTTATTGGACCCTTCAGACACTATTTGTCATGAGTTGCGAGATTCCACAAGGGGCTGATGTAAGCGGCTGGTCCCCTATAGCAAAAGCACGTCACGCACACACACACACACACACACACACACACACACACACACACACACACACACACACACACACACACACACACACACACACAAACTTCTTGGCTCTGGTAAGATCATTAGGATTGCATCAGCCCCCCATCTGCCCAAACGGGTCAGAGGCAGACAGGACATGATGTAATCTTGAGACTGACTGCAGTATGGCGATAGCTCTCCAAACACTTGGAGATTTCTGCTGCTTTAATGTGGTTGTGTACGACAGTGCGGCTGGTTTGGCCTCAGGAATCAGGATTTTGCATTGGAGTGGTTGCTTAACTCAACAATTTTAGGGTCATTGAGTAGCTGTAGTTTTTTTTATTTTTTTTTATCTTGAATTAATTTACATTTCTTAAAAGTTACAGCCAAAATAAATGTTTGTAACCTTAATAAATATTACATTATATCTGATAAAGATTATGCAGTGTTGATTGTTCAATATCTGTACCTAAATAACTTTTATCTTTGCTGTTTTATTTATCTACACTGTAAAAAAAATCCTATCAATTAGTCTTGACGGCATGTGTTTTTAGTTCATTGTAACTTATTTAACTAAGTTAATCATGTTCTAATTTAATTTTATAAGTTATGCAAGCTGTTTTAAGCAAGTTTAACATAGCATGAGTTCAATGGACTCATATAGTACGTTTAATTAGAATTAGTTTTTATATGTTTGTCAATTTTATTTTATTTTATAGTTTTAGTTAATTTTTGTATTTAAATGCGCTGAATATTGAAAGTAGTATAATAAATATTTTCCTTCAAAGTATTTCCATTCAAAATATAAAAGAAGTTATTATCATTATTATTTCAATAATAATATAAATAATACACACAGTTGAAATCAGAATTATTAAACTCACGTTGAATTCCCCAAATGATGTTTAACAGAGCAAGTAATTAAATGTTACTTTAAGCTGTATAGAAGTGTCCTGAAAAATATCTGGCAAAATATTATTTACTGTCATTATGACAAAGATGCAGTGAATCAGTTATTGTAATTGAGTTATTAAAACTATTATGTTTAGAAATATGTTGAAAAAATCTTCTCTCCATTCAACAGAAATTGGGGAAAAAAATTAACAAGGGGGCTAATAATTCAGACTCAACTGTATACAATACATGCTGAAAACTTGTTAAACCAAATAAAAATTTATTATGCACGCATGTATTTATTACAACTAAATGCACACTGCAAAAATATTTTTTCTTTGAGTTTGGCTTGTTTATGTTATAAATATTTTTTTAAAATGTTCTTGAATCAAGAATCAATTGTTAGCAAAATAATCTTATTTCAAAGCAAAACTAAGATTTACTTTGCTTAACTCATTGGCAGATTATTTAACTTTTTTAAGGCAAAATTCACTTTATTTTTGCTTATTATTTCTGAAAACAAAACAATGTTTTTTGCTTGTCTGAAAAAATGCTTCTTGATTTTAGAATTTGTAGATATCTGGACTAGAAATAAGACAATAGAAAAGCATTTTTTGTAGTGAATTTTCTAAGAGCCAGATTCAGCCAGTGATTAACACACAAATTGCTCGCATACCCATTTTTCTCTAGTTTCTAAAAAAAAAAAAAAAAACATGAAAAAATTTGGAAGTTGATGCTATTGAATCAGCCAATTTTACAGCATAAAACATCCAAATCGACCTTGGAATATCGAGCTAGGAATATCGATCACTGCATCACTAGTCCAAATCGTGACAAACAGTTGGAGCCCGTATTATTACCCCTAACCCTAACCCTATCCCACCCCCCGCATATATCTTGTCCCTAAATTCTGTTAAACGAAAACACTCTAAACTAAGGTTTGATTAGTTAATATTATTATTAAAATCCAAATCCATGCTTGTTAACATTAGCTAATGCACCATGAGTTGACATTAACTAACAATGAACAACTGTATTTTCATTAACTAAGATTAGCAAAGATGAATAAAAACTGTAATAAATGTATTGTTCAATATTTGTTCTTGTTAGAAAATGCATTAACTAACATTACATAATACAACCTTATTTCCCAGTACTGGGTTGCAGCTGGAAAGGCATCCACCGCGTACATAAGCTGGAATTGATGGCGGTCCACACCGTTTTGGCGACCCCTGATAAAAAAGGGATGAAGCTGAAGAAAAATGAATTAATAAATTGATAAATGCAACCTTATTGTAAAGTGTGACCAAATGTACACAATATTTTGGGGTTTCTGAATTGAAGCTCCCTCTGTGATATATCCTTTACCATATGTGAAGTGATTTTTAATAAACCGCTATAAATTTACGCTCCTTTTTAAATTTATTTTTTGCAGATGGCCATCACATATGGGAAATGGAGGCTAAAGTCAACAGAGAATCATCCAAATCTGTAAGTCCAACCTTTCTCTTTTTCCCCCACAAAGGAACAAGATGTAATCTGCAATCAATTTAAACTATAGATATATATGCGTAACTATATAACAAAAAAGAGTTTAGTGTTTTATTGTTGTGTTTGAGGAAAACAGGTTGTTTTTTTGTCTTTAAAGCGGATATAATGCACCCATGGAGCCCTACTCTCTGCTCTCTGGAGGGAACGCACACACATACACACACAACACTTGCACAAGCAAACCTGCTGCTTGTTTTCTCTATGGAAGATTCTTTCAGCGAGAGCTCAGGGACCACAGTTTAGACTCTGGGATTAGACAGTGTTTGTGTGCGAAACACTGCACCTGCTCCCCATACTACACACACACACTTGTTAGGTAGCACATGTCTGTCTGCAGAGCTCAGACTGTTGGAAAAGACCCATTCTGAAGGCCTTAAAGGGATAGTTCACCCTAAAATGAACATTTACTGATCATTACTCACTCTCATTGCAAAAAACACTTTACTTATTTAGAGATTTTGTCTTGTTTATGTTCTAGTTAGGACTGCACAATATCGCAATGTGTGCAACTGCAATAGTCACATCGCAGAATCTTCGATGTTGAGTTCAGATTATGGTCAGTGCTTAATTTTGCTTAATTGGAAAATGTCAGATATTTGTGTTTTGCGTTCTGGTATTTATTTTAATAGATCAAACATTAACATGTGCGTAATAAATACCTACACTTGCGCGCACACACGCATGATGCTCCTCAACAATATTTTTAGCCAATCAGCTTTCTTATGTTCACAGTCACTCTCATTGGTTGGTGATAAATTGTTTTGCGCAGTGAGCAACGAAAATAAATAACGACATAGTGGCCTACCTAAATAATATTTGTATTTTCTAAATGTTAAAGAGGCAAGCATATTTTAGCTTTTAAAACCACAAGTAAATCTGATAATGAGCCTGTTAAAAAAAAGATCCCGAGAAGATGAAATTGCGTGAATAGATCAGGATAGCGGGAGACAGAAGCAAAACGATCTTAAGTCAGCCAGAAAACAAGACATAAAAGGTAACTGTGGGCTCTTTTTGAAGGGTAGACTGATTGAGTCATTAAATTATTATTTTTCACTTAGCACATAATAGTGAGATCAACTGAATAGAGATTGTTTATACATTTTATGTTAGGTACATGTTTTTATTATCCAAGACTGACCTATGGCACTTTATATGGCACAAAAAAATTAAAAGTGATGCTCTTTGCGCTATCACCGTTTAAATGACGTCATGTTCCAGGAAAACTGAAATTGTTTGGTGGTTGTCGGTCATGATAACGTTTATTTCTTGGTTTTATTCCAGGAATTATTCATTTACAAATTAAGCACTTATTATAATAGATCATAATCAATGCAGAGCTGAATTATAATAGAGTAAAAATGGTAGAAAAATTGACTCACTATTTTCAAACATTTATGAGTTTCCTTTTTACAGGTATGTTGACCACAAAAAAAAAGACATTTTAATAACTCATAAAAATTTGAAACAAGTGAAGTGTGAGTAAATTTTAACTTTTGGGTAAACTATCTCTTTGAAACCTATAACTGTGTGAAAATCTTAACATTTAAAACATCCGGCCAAAAGAAACTTTAGTGTTGGTAACTTTAATAAAGATTACATAATATACAATAAAAACTATACAGTGTTGATTGTTTAATATATGTATCTGAATACAGTTAGACTACCCAAAAAACTATGATAAACATTTATCTTTGCTGTATTTTATTTCTCTATAAAATTCTATAATCAATTAGTCATGACAGCATATGTTTTTAGTTCATGGCTAGCTGTTTTAAGTCAGCTTAGCATAATATGAGTTCAATGGACTCATAAGTTTAATTAGATTTAGCTTAAAATTTTAAGGCAAACAGGATTTTTTACACTGAAAACTAGAAATAAATAAAGTCATTGATACAAAACAGACCATGTACTAATACTGCTAGATGACATAATAGTTGCATATGTATTTATAGTCAAGAGAATGTCTATTGGAAGACCATAAAAAAAAAAAACATTAGCAGAAATGGGGGCTCGTCCGGGATCCAAAACAGACAGACAGTTAAAATTACAAGGTTTTAGTCTCAAAAGAGGTCCAAAACAGACTGTAATAATATGCTAATGATTGCTAGATGACTTATACAGTCTATTTGAAAACTATTTTAAAAATGTTAGCAGAAAAGGTAGCTCTTCGTTATTTGTTCTATGTTATTCAAGATCCAATTCCCTACAAAATCACCCCGATCAATCTAAAATGAAGAATTCTTTCCTAATAAAGATGTATTCACATGGCAGTAAATATCGCACAAATACAAAATATTGCAATGACAGATTTTTCCAATATCGTGCAGCCTAGTTAAAATATCTAAAAGTTGATGAATCAAGAAGCATTTTCTAGAAAAGCACAATTTAAAAAAAAATATTTCAGAAATGATAAGTCAAACTTTAGTGTAGTTTTCCTTAAAACAACAATAAAATAATCTGTTCAAACTCAGGAGTCTTTCTTCTTCTTCCTTCATTAAACAGAAAATAAGATCATTTAAGAATATTTGGAACTGGTAGACACTGGCATTCATAGTAGGAAAATAAAATACTATGGAAATCAATGGTTACTTGTTTCTGACATTCTCAAATGTTTGGCACAAGTGAAGAGTGAGTAAATGATCTTTTTTTGAGTGAACTATTCCTTCTGTCTGGTTAAAAAAAAAAAAAAAACATAAACAGTTCATATAAATCTGTGGAATGTGATTAAACGTTCCAATCAAAGCATTTAAGGGAAAACCCACTCATTTTCTGCCAATTTATTCATAGATTCCCATAAAGAGAATGTACAATTGCGTAGTGACTCTTTAATTGCATCTCGTCAACTTTCAAGTCTGAGTTTATCAGAAAATGAGCTCAAATTCTTTCAAATTTATGACAAAATTTTATTAGCTTCTGTCTGAGCTCATATGTTCGTGATAAAATGAAGAGAGCTGTATGGCTGTCATTTTTTTAGGAAGAATTAATGTTTGTTTCTTCCCTGCGTGAGCCAAAAGCTCCCTGAAAGCTTGCCTTTGTCTGGTGTCTCTTGGTTCATAACTTTATGAGAGCCTCCACGCCTGGTTTCAATGCGCGGCGAGTGAATGGGGACCATCTGTTTGAATGGAGCATTAATGTGTTAGACAATTTTTTTTACAAGGGCGCTTTTGATTTCTGCCCCTCCCTGCCCGGCTGCGTGTGTGTGTGTGTGTGTGTGTGTGTGTGTGTGTGTGTGTGTGTGTGTGTATATTTCTTTAATGTGAACCATTTTCTCACACAGTATAAACCACATGGTTCTCTAGTATAGTTAGCTGGTGTGTTTTGGTGATCTTTTATTTTTTTTAAGAGGGGTTTAGAGTTGCTTTGTTTTTGTATATTGACAAATTCGTCTATTCGTCCATCTTCATTACTTTTTTCAGTTCCAAGATTCCATTAGTTAATGTGCTAACTGAAAATGAACAATACAGTTATTACAGCATTTATTCATCTTTGTTGAAATTATTTAATGAAAATATTCATGGAATAGAGTTCGTTGTCAACTCATGGTGATAAACTAACACAACTGTAGAATTTAATAATGCATTATTTAATTGTTGAACTATGGTTAATAAAATCTGTACAATTGCTGTTCATTTTAGGTCAAGTAAGTAAATGCTAACTAATGAAACATGTGTGACAACTTTTTCATATAAAGACCACATTTGAATTTTTTTACTAGAACTTAGTTCATATTTGGTGTGATCAAACATAAACAACAACAAAAAAAGACATTTTAAATTACCTAAATGTAATAATATTGTGCAATTTTACAATTTAAAAAAAATTGCTGTTTTTCATTCGGATATATTATTTAAAATGAAATTCATTCCTTACTTGCAAGTCTGAATATTCTTCTGTGTTACATGATTAAATGTAGTATTTATGCACTTTTATATTTAATATTTATTATACTATTATTTAATAGTTTATTTTTGTATTTAAATGCACTAAATAAAAAAATAAGAAATATTTTCTTTTAAAGTATGTATTAAAATAAGTTATTATCATTATTATTAAAATAATTATATATATAGTGCTGTTGCCTCACAGCAAGAAGGTTGCTGGTTCGAGCCTCGGATGGGTCAGTTGGCGTTTCTGTGTGGAGTTTGCATGTTCTCCCTGCGTTTGCGTGGGTTTCCTCCAGGTGCTCTGGTTTCCACCACAGTTCAAAGATGTGCGGTACAGGTGAATTAGGTAGGCTAAATTGTCTGTAGTGTATGAGTGTGAATAAGTGTTTATGGATGTTTCCCAGAGATGGGTTGCAGCTGGTAAGGCATCTGCTGTGTAAAACATGTGCTGGATAAGATGGCGGTTCATTCTGCAGTGGCGACCCCAGATTACAAAGGGACTAAGCTGAAAAGAAAATGAATGAATGAATGAATGAACCAGCACCCTTCTTCCTGTAAGGCGACAGCACTACCTTCTGTGCCACGGCATCGCCTAATCATAATTCAACATATACTAATTCATTATTAAAATCCAAATTCATGCTTGTTAATATTAGCTAATGCACAGTGAATCAACATGAAATAACAAACATTCAGAAATCATTTTAATAGGCTAATTTAAGAATTATTTATTCTATTAATTTACAAAACGCTTGCCTGCTTAATATTTTTCAATGCAGAGACTTTGGTATTGGCTCATTGGTTAGCACTGTCGCCTCACAGCAAGAATGTCACTGGTTCGAGTTCCGGCTGGACCAGTTGGCGTTTCTGTGTGGAGTTTGCATGTTCTCCCCGTGTTCAAGTGGGTTTCCTCCGGGTGCCCACATTCAAAGGCATGCGGTACTGGTGAATTAGATTAACTAAATTGGCTGTAGTGTATGAGTGCGGATGAGTGTGTATTCCAGTACTGGGTTGCGGCTGGAAGAGCATGTGCTGCACAAAACAAATGCTGAAATAGTTGGCGATTCATTCCACTGTGGCGACCCCTGAAATAGAGACTAATCTGAAGAAAAATTAATAAATGAGACTGGTACTTTTTAATTAGGATTATTTGATTAAAAAATACACATGGATGCTTCATTGAACCAAATCTTTTTTACTAAATTGCATCTCAGTTTCCAGTATTTTAAGAATAATGATATGGTTGCCAACTTTATAACTATGAAATAAAAACTAAATTTCTAAAAGGAAATATCTTTTTATCATAAATATTTTTTTCAAGCTATCAACCATAAATAATGATTAGATTCTGACCTACAGTAATATCTGATATGCTATTTCAATTTTCAATTCTCAAAGTTTTGCAAAACAGTGACAACTTTGCATCTCTGCATCTAAATAGATGATCATTAAAGATCACACTTGCTGTTTTATTATGACCTTCCATGTGTGAGCAAATGGCGTCTATTAAAATACACTCTAACCTGTCTAATTGGACATTACCTTTAGGCTATGAAGATACAAACGCCTATTTTACAAGAAAAGTGTCTTTTAAAAACTTTAGGGGCTCTATTTTGACGGTTCATGCGCAAAGTGCAGGGCGCAAATGCTTTCAGGGTGTGTCAGAATCCACTTTTGTTAATGGATGGAAAAATCCGCTTTGCGCTGTGGCGCATGGTCTAAAAGTGTTGGATTTTTTTTCTTAATGAGTTATAGGTGTGTTTTGAGAATAAACCAATCAGAGTCTCTTCTCATATTCCCTCTAACACCCAGTTGCGTCGCATCGCATAATCTATTTCACTTTCACTCTCATGGATAGGGAAACCTTGTATGCACAGACATCAATTCGCCTATATATATATATATATATATATATATATATATATATATATATATATCCTTAATATTTTATTTCTTTTTCATATATAAAGATATTTGCATATTGCTCTACATCTTGTGTGTATTAAGCAGTGTGTAAGCTAGGCACACTCTGCGGCAGACAATAGACCGGCTTTGTTCTGGTTTAAAGAACAGACTATTATAGTTTCTCAAAACAGCAACGCAGCAAAAAACGCCTGCTTTTTTAGACCAGAATGCCTATGGGCGCACATATGAGCGCATATGCATTTGCTTTTTAAACACCGTGGCGCAAAATGTCAAAACAACCCTTGTGCCGAGCTGAAACTAGCAAACAACAATTGCGTTGCCTCTTGCGCCACATTTCGCCGGATGTATGATAGGGCCCAATTTGTCTATTGTTTGGCTCGATATGCCACTTTCAGACTGACTGAATATTGAAATTACTGAATATTTTTCTCCCTGCTAAGTGCAATCATGCATTGACAATGATATGAACCATTACTGAGGCAGTCAAGGGTGGACTATTACTTCTATTAATATTATTTAAGGGACAGATCAGTGCAGGCTAGTTTTCACTATTTATAGGGCACATGTTGTTTTTTTACGTTCTTCACGGGTGATCAAGCGTTAAACCAACCCTGTTTTTACTGTTTCACTTTTACCTTGTAAGGATGAAAAAAATAAAAACAGTTCTGAATAGTAGTGTACATGCGCATGCACTAAAGCTAATTAAAGTTACAGTACACAATTTAACATTTCAACATTGTAACAGTATTATTAATTGTACTATGTTTTCAGGGGTGTAAAGTAACAAATTACAAATACTTAAACTACTGTAACTGAGTAGTTTTTCCTCAGAAATTGTAATTAACTAAGTAGTTTTAAAAAAGTGTACTTTCTCTTGAGTACATTTTTTGTGAAGTTTCAATACTTTTCCTCTTCTACTTTCCTTTAACCTGCAGTCAATACTTTATTTTTTCTTATCTGTTAAAATTAGAAAAATTAGTCCTGTGATTCCTGTCCAATCAAATCACACATAGAAAATAAATCGCATTATAATGAACTACCTCAAGACATGGGCAATTTATGATTGCAGCAAACTGTTTGGAAGCATTAAATGTGTCCAAGAAGATGTCCAAAATCTTTACACACATTGACCCAGAGACAGTTTAGATGCATGTCACTGAGATGACGGATGTTTACTGTATGATGACCGAAATGGCCCTAACCACCCAGCAGGCACAGGATGTCAACATGACATCAGATTGACGTTGTACTCCAACCTCCTGGGAATGTTGCATTTTGTTTGGAAATGAAAATGTCAGAACCATAGACTGTAAAAGATATGGACGTAGTATCCGTGACGTCACCCATAGGTTTCTTATGAATGCAAAAGAAGCTACAAGTAGGCCTTGCCAACTGTCGCTATTTTGTTCGAGTGTCATCACTCTGACCCGGGGATACCAAACAAGGGCAAAGAGGCAGAGCGTAAGCGGAGCTACAGCCGCCTGCTAGCATTTTGCTTGGACAGGCTTTTCTTTGGCAGAAACGCTTAATACTTTATTACCTGTGACTTGTTTGTGTTCTGACCACATATGCTTGGTTGTATACTATAGCAATAAGGTGTTTAGTCTTTTAAAAATGTTTTAATACATTGAGCCACTAAGAATTGTTCTGATGATGTTTTTCTACAGAAAGACACTACAAACACTTAAAGACAAACACTTAAAATATAGTTTAAGTTAGTAAATATCAGGCTATTTATGAAATCCAGACATAACTCTGTATGGCAGTGTTTCAGATGATTGTTCTTTAGCCTACAGCTAATCAATCTGTCAGATTCTGGAGTGCATACAATTTCTAATGAAAATTTAAAATTAGAAATGATCCTAAATAAAACAAATACATTTATAGATTTGGTTTATATGTATATAATTTTACTCACCTGGGAAATAGAGGCCACGTGAATGGTGAATGGCACAATTAAGTGCACACAGCATGTAAAATCATCTGATAATTGTAGGAAATAAAGTTCCAAATTTGAAAATCCATAATTGTTCCAAAAAGCAATTGACTGTGTAAAGCCACATAAAACAAAACAAAAATACGATCTATTTGCAGAGTTTACTGACTAATCAGCTGGAATCAGCTGAGGTCAAGTGAGGGCGAGCGAGACCTAGCTGTCACTTAAATGGCCCCGCCCTTAATTATGCAGACTTAATATAGCTTAATATAAACGAAACAGGTGAGTTATAAAAAAATCACCCCCGTCAAGAAAGGTAATATTAGCTATATGAACCAAAATTTTTTGTACCAGGCTTTGAACACCTTTTTTTCTGCTGTAAAGTTGGTCATTTTACCAGTGGGCTTAATAGAAATCTGCTCTATTATAGAGCCAGGACTAGCGGAATTTCCGGTAATTGCAGTTTAAATTACTTCCATATTTGCTTCACGAGGGAAAGTGGGAGATTGCCGCTTGGTCAGAACCCAACGTCAGGCAGACGTTAATGTCCCACGTCCAAACTAAAATCAACCAAATATCAACATGATATTAAAAGTTGATGTTGTGGGGACTATGACAGCTATCAGATGTTGGATTGTATTTGCCATACCTGACAAATAAAAGTCAGTATTTGACGTCAATATGACGTTGGTTTAAGATGTTGGCTCAACGTTGAATTTTGGTCACTTTCTAAAACAGCCTAAAATTAACCCAATATCAAGGTCATTTGACGTCATTATTGGACATCAACATAACGTTGCCCTTAAACGCTGGCTAGACATTGAATTTTGGTGACATCACAACCTAAATCGAACCTAAAATTAACATCTTATGACGTTGTGTGCCTGCTGGGCAATAACTCAATTAAATTGCACTACAGAATGTTATGTTTACACACATCCACAAATAGCATGTAAAGGCATCAGCTTTTTTACAGTGTGATACTCACTACTTACTACCTTTGAGTGCTTTTGAAAAGGTTACATTTACTCATACTTTGAGTAATATTTACAACAAAACCTTTAACTCTACTTGCACTACACTTTTAGGCCAGTAAAGGTACTTTCACTTAAATTTGATTTTCAGTGCTCTTTCCACCACTTTATTTACTGAAATTCCATCATGACAGTTACAAAGTTTTCAGTCTTTCTAAACTGAAGTAGATAAGAAATGTATGGCTGTTACCTAAACAGAGAAAAACTTACAGTGTGCGTAACCAAGATTAGACCGCCCAATGACCTGAATATTTTCATAAAATATTAATTCAGAAATCACATTACACAAGTATAACGAGCTGCGAGTAACAATCATCGTCGGATTTATAGGTGCATGGATGTGTTGTTAGCATTTTAAGATTTTTAAGTACTTCCTAACTAAAGTTAATCTTAAATTGTACATAGTGAAGCTGGAGTTTGCTGCGGGTCAAGCGTCATGAGCACAGCTGCGCATCAGACTAATGGATGAAATTCCCTCTAACACATTGTGCTTGGTCTGGCTTTGCTCTGCGGCTGAGGCGATGTGCTAATATAAATAGTCGAGAAGCTCACCTGCACATGCTTCGAAAACCTGCAAGAAGACTGATGACTTCCTCTCTGGCTACTGTACAGCGCCTCCATCAATCTCCCCTCAGCCACACTGGGTTCATCTCAGGGTGGAGAAGAAGAGAAGAGGCTGAGGGGGGGAGAAGATAGACAGTTTGACACTCCCAGCACCTTTCTCATACTGTAGTTATAATCGCAGACGGCTCGGCGGTCAAAAGTTCAGTGGTGTCTGGAGACAGTGAGGGGAGAAGCGCAGGGGAAATAAACTGTCTGGACAGATTCCCCGGACGCTCTCTCATTCAGGGTGAGAAGAACAAAAAATAACAGCATCTGCTGTGTGTAGTTTAGTTTGTCTGAACCTCATCTGCCCGAGCTCGCAAAGCCACAGTTGCTGTGGATGGAGAGTATGGTGTGAAGTTGAGCAGCGGAGACTGTACTGTCAAGGTTTTTGATACCTAGAAATGTTTTTTTTCTTCTTCTTCTTCTTCTTCAACAAAATGCCTAAGGAAATTATTCCATTTGATTGTTGTTTCAGGGCCTGTTTACACCTAGTCACTACTCAGATTAAATAATGGTTTGATTTGTGAAAATGTTTACATTTGGCCATATAAATGTGTCTTCGCTAAAGGTTTAGCCCAGTAGAGTTTCATATAAAGAACTTTGTATTTCTGTCAACTTTCATTTGGTAATATTTTGGTTTGTTGCATCACGGTGGCGCAGTGGTTAGCACGATCACCTTTCAGCAGCAAGAAGGTCCCTGTTTGAGCCCCGACTGGGTCAGTTGGCATATCTGTGTGGCGTTTGCATGTTCTCCTCTGCATTTGCGTGGGTTTCCTCCGGGTGCTCCGGTTCCCCATCCCCTACATATATGTGCCAATTAGTTGCTTGCTGCAGTTCACCTAACGACCACTATTAAAACATTGTTCTTTTTGTTTGAGCATCCTGACCTGCTCTACTCAGCAACACTGGCTCAAGCGATTGAATTGATTTTCTATTTTGAATTCCAGGTGGCTTTGCTTGTGGACGTTCCACCTTACCGGAACCAAAGAATATCCAACCCTGTTCAAGTGAATTTCTATGTGTGCAATGGAAAGCGGAAGAGAAGCCAGTACCAGCGTTTCACATACCTGCCCACAAATGGTAAAAATTGCCTGTTTTTGCCTGCTTTTAAATTGCACACACTTTTTTCCCTCAGTCTGTAATGGTATTAATTCAGTAACCTTTTCGGTGGATGGAATTGTGGCTGTTTTTTGTGTACATTTTTTTTCTTTGTTAAAAGCATTTCCATAAAATTTGTTCTTTTCCATACCTGCTCTGAAAGCAGTGTAAGGGCAGTGACAGGGTGGGGTCCAGTTTGTGAATGCTATTATTCAAATCCAGACTGGTTGCCAGGTGAAATGAAAAAAAAAAAAAATGGCTTGACTTCTGAAAAGGCCTTACCACCGCTAATTCCCTCGGGCCCAGTGTGCGTAACCAGTGGGTGGTTCAAAGGCTTGAGTCAGACCCAGCTTGTCCCGGCCCTGTCTCCTGAAGTGTGGGCACTGCAAATGCATGCCGTGCCACTCAAACTGCAGTCCTGTCTTATTTGTTACATGAACAATGCAACAATGACACGTGCAATCTGTCCAGCTGTTGGCCACTAAAATATTCATATTTATTTATTTTAGATATAGAAGATTTTATATTATAACCATTATTAGTGTTAATATTAGTATTATTAATATTTATGTGCAGAGTCATATACTTGCACATAAGTTTTATGTTTATTAGCTTTATTATTATTGTTGTTGTTGTTGTTGTTGTTATTAATATTAAGACCACTGGCCTCTAAAATAAGCATCTTTATTTATTTATTTATTTATTTATTTATTTATTTATTCATTCATTTATTTATTTATTTTAGATTTAGAACATAACCCTTTATATAATAACCATTACTGGTTTTATTATTAGTATTATTATTATTTATGCGCAGAGTCACATACTTGCAAATCAATTTTACATGTATATTAGCTTTATTATTACTATTATTATTAATTATTATTATTTATTATTATTATCATTACTATTATTATTAATATTATTAATGTCACTGGGCTCTAAAATAATCATATTTCTTTCTTTATATATTTATTTATTTATTTATTTTAAATCTAAAAGATAACCCTTTATATAATAACCGCATTTAGTGTTATTATTATTATTAATATTTATGCGCAGTCACATACTTGCACATCAATTTTACATGTATATTAGCGTTATTATTATTATTATTATTATTATTATTATTACTATTATTATTACTATTATTATTATTTTATAGGACCACAGACCTATAAAATTATCATCTTTATTTATTTATTTATTTATTTATTTATTTATTTATTTATTTATTTATTTATTCTTGTAGATTATGAAGTCCACACATTATATAATAATCTATGTCTGAGTTTTTATTGGTATTAGCAATAATAATTAGAATAATTAATATGTGAAATATTATTAATATTATTTATCATTTTTCCTGTTTTTATAATAGAGTAAATATAATTAAATGTTTTGAGAGAGAGAGAGAGAGAGAGAGAGAGAGAGAGAGAGAATTTGAATAAGACAATATAATAACAAGATAATTGTGTCTATTATTTATCATGATCAGGAAATTTGGAGAGAGTCTTTTATCTATTTTCAAGATAAATCATAAGCCTAGAACCGTACACGGAATGACATGTGGATTTTAATGAGCGTGAGTCTTTAAGCTTCAGAGGTAGGAGTTAAAAATCTGAATCATCTAAGATGGATGGTTTTTGAGGTTTACGTGAGGCAGAGTGACAGATATCTGACTGCCTGTACAGTCATGTGCTAGAAGCCTCATTTCCCCTTTCAGGGCTTAAAATAGGTGTCTAGGCTCTATTTTAAAACTGTGGTCAATTTGGGCGGCACAGAGAGTTCCCCTTTTCTATGTATTGTTGACAGAATTCAAAATAAAACTTCGGGGGTTCTGCGGAGGCATGTTGCTGTGAGGCATGTCTCATCTGCGCAGAAAAATAAACCGCCGCTGACAGACTGTTGAGAAATGCAGCCAGAAGTTAAAAGGTGAAAAATGTAAAGTCATGAGGATAAAGAGTTTGTCAACAACAGATCCACTTCTTCCCAGTAGCTCAACATCTGTTCCCCAGATTCAAATAAAGCAAAATAAAAAATAATAAAAAATAGGTAGTTTTTATTTTGTAGTTTAATGTAGTCGTGCAATTAGCTGACTCTGACTTAGCTGACTCGTGCAATTAGCTGACTTTTAGTAGTTAGGTTTGTCTATAGTGTATCCACATTTGGGGTGAAACATCAGTATTTCAAGAACACAAATTAACTAAAAATTAATATTTTGTTGCACTCTAAAACCCGAAAAGTTAAGCTAACTAAAACCGTTTAAGGAAACCAATAGCATCAAGCTATTTAAGTATTTTAAGTTTAACGAGTACTGTGAACTTACTCCATTTGAGTAAACGAAGCAATTTGAGCACAGTAAAACCCAATAAATAAAGAGAACTTGAACCAACTGTGTACTGTAAAACCCAATAAGTTAAGGCAACTCAAACCATTTAAGGAAACTGATTGCAACAAACCATTTGAGTTAAAAAAAACTAATCTATATGAGTACTGTGAACTTACTCCACTACAGTTGAAGTAATGAGGTATTTAATTACCTCATTACCTTCAATGCTGTTTAAAACTCAATTCAAATGAGTAGAATTAGCTTTCGATAAATTTTGAGTTAACTGCACTCATTTAATTTGATAAAGTTGACTGTTATGGATTGAAACAGGATGTTTAGACATGATATAAGCAAGGACTTGTCCCTTTTTTAAGCAATGGGGTTGTTTACTCTTTACATCACAGCTTTGATTTGCTAATTTGTCAGTTACACAATCTGCTTGGCCATATTTTTGTACAGTTACTATTTAAAAAAATAAAATAAATAATAATAATCTGGTGAAACTTTGATAGATATATGCTATATAAGACCCAAGGCCATAACACACCGAAGTGATGTCAAAGAACTAGCCCAATCAAAAGCCCATTGTGTGGTCCTAAAATGGACTAGCATGTAATTAGCTATCCTTATTTACAAGTTAAACAATCTATCTTCCTAATTCAAATAGAGAAACCAAAACTAAATATAAACATATATAAACAAAGCAGTGCTTGCTTAACATTTTGAATATGTATACTTAAAGAGATGATACAATCAAAACTGAAAATTCTGTCATCAAAGAAGATATTTTGAAGAAAGCTTAGAAACCTGTAACCATTGACGTTCATAGTTTTGTTTTTGTTTTTAGTCAATGGTTTCAGGTTTTCATATTTGTACATAATATTCTATTTTGTGTTCAACAAAAGCACGAAACTTTTATAGGTTTAGATCCACTTGAGTGTATTCATTTTGGGGTGGGCACGTTAAAGATTGTGATTGCAAAATACCAACACAGGCTCATTCTGAAAACGTAGCCCTATATACATTTCTGGAGATTGCAGATTATGTAGCCAGAAGTATGTAAGGCTGCATTACGTCTTTAAAACGAATGCTACAGATCGGTATGACACTGTTCCTTTTCGCGCTTACCAGCAGACTGCTTACTTCCGTATAGCCGGCTTTCTCACTGTAACCAATTTGTCCAGTTATCTTGCCATGTACGTCGTCGGACTTGAGACGCAGAGAGGAGTTGACCATGACGATGTGGTTCAAGTCTGGTGCAGAACAGTTACAGAATATGGGTAAGACAAAAACAAAAGCCAAAAAATTAAATAAACATAAATAACATGTTAAAAATGTGGTAAAAATATGCATGTTAAAAATTAGGCAAGGGCTTTTCTTTTTCTGGATTGCTTATGAAAACACTGTTGGTTGGGTTTAGGGAAGTGGGTGGGCCGGTCAATCGGTGTATTTGAAAACTATTGGTTGGGTATAGGGAAGGAGAAGGGGGATCAATCAGTCATTTAGTGAGTCATTCAATCAGTCGACAGTGGCCTCTGGTGGATTTACGTGAGAAGAGCAGGTGCAAATGACAGTTGCAAGACAAATTTGAGATCTCAAATACCATACATAGTGGCCTCTGGTGGATTTGCGAAAACAAATATTGCTGTTTTAGACGTTTTTAGGATGAGCCTGGTTTGTGAAATTGTGGATTAGTAGACTTTAGTGAAGGTTTTAAGTCAGTGGTATACTAGGTGATCTGAAGCCCCGCCCTTTCATGGACGTGTACAGGAAGGACATTACATTACATATCTGTAATGTAAAACAAAATGAACCCTAAATAAAGTATTTCGGATTTGCAAAAATGCGAGAAAAAAATATGAGCCTGGACTGGACTTCTTTGCTTGCTTTCTACAATTTCACTTGCTTTTTTAAAATAAACATCCAATCAAAATGACGTTTCTGTCACAGATCCATCATACTGAGCAAACAGTACTAGAGTCAATGTGCAGAACGCAAAAACTAGCACAAAAGATGTTCACTGATGGCCTGTCTGTCAGCTTGGTGTGTCATGGTACTAAAAGGCATGAACTATATTCTAAAATACTTTAAAGACATAAAGTTCCTTTTGCTACTGTGAATGTTAAAAATGGGCAGCCCCACAGTTCGTTTGAACTCTGTGAACTCAATATGTAGAATCTGCAGATCTGTTTCTAATCCAGTCTCATTCCAGTTCATAGCCCACTTGCAATTTGGCTGTTTTAAACCTGAGATCCCATCTCAAAAATGACACTCTGAATCTTCTACTTAGAGAAACTCTTTTCTTTCTTTTTTCTTTTTTTTTTTGGTCATGGATGTGAGGCTACTGTAGCAGTAAAATATTTCATAATGCACGCTTATATGGTATTAGCACTGGGGGCAGATCCAAAAAAAATAACCCTTTTATTTTCTAAAGCAGCTGGAAGGCTCTTGTGGTGATGATTCATCTCTTTTTTTCCCTCTTTCTTTAAATATTTTCAGTTGGGCGGGAGCGCGTAGCCTCAGACACATAGTCTCATTGATGAGAATGTTTGTTTCGCTGTGGGTATCCTAGCCACAAACCCACTCACTCGCGCTAGCTCGCATAAAGTCACATGAATCCGGAACGTGTGTTTATTCGTTTTTCTCCCCGTTTCCTTCATCTGATCTTTCTCTCTGCTCTCTTTCCCCTTCGCCTCCCCAGTTCCAACCATAAAAACAGAGCCGCACGATGACTACGACCTCCCCCAGGTATGTGCGCCTCTTCATCCGGCCAGGTTGGCCCTGCATCCGAAGCCTTACTACAGCCCTCCGTCCATGACCCCCTTGATGCCCACAGAACTAGGACCATGTGTGACAGGGCCATTCACATCGAGTCCTCAGAGACTGGTGGCAAAACCCATTTCCCTATCCTGCTCATCATCCCCAAGCACCAGCCCCAAACTACAAGATCTCTCCCCGCCTCACCTTTCCACCAAGTGCCTATCAGCGGGATCAAACCTGGGCCCCCAGTCTCCTACAGTCCCCCACGTTTCCACCATCCAACCAACACCTGGACGCTACCAACAATCCATCCTCTACCCAACAGGAAGCAACGCATCTTCTCCAGGGTCCCATCCGTCCACTCCAAATTCTGCACCAGATCTCCCCTTCACTCCCAGTCTGACCCAACCACAGGCCACCAACGAGGCCTCAGCATTAACGGCTCAGATAACCAAAGGACCTGTGAGGAGCGGTTCCTCCCCGCTCCTACAGAAGGAGGCGGACCCCCCCTCCATGCTAGCTATCAGCATCAAGCAGGAACCGCAGGAACTGGATCAAATGTACCTAGATGATGGTAAGTGACAGCGCAATTGAGTAACCGTGTGCATCGTAGCCTGGTGATGTAATGCCCGACAGATGTTTCTAATTGCTTGGTGTTTTTGCCTGAGTGCTCCCTCACAAAATTAAGATCCAATGCAGTGCTAAACTGTACCGCCACAACGACAGTGGCCCCGTTCCATGATCTTTAATATATCGAGAAAGCAAGTTAAATTAACTGGAAAGCTAATGAATGACTTCATCGCTTTCTCTTCAGCTTTTGTGTTAAATTTTAAGCATCTGAGAAAGAAACGTTTACCAGATGGAGAATTTTAATATTAGATTTGTCTATTAAGCCATAAAAGCTAATAGATAATGTTTTTCTGGTCATAGCCAGACATTTGACAGTATTCACAACACAGCTTATTCCAGCCCAAAACCGCTGACCTGGACCAAAACAGACTGTTTGATTGACATGTAAAAGTGAATAGTTTTTAATAGTTATTGAGGGATGAAGTTAGCAGAAATAGACTTAATCTAAAAATAATAGGCCACTAGGAATAAATATTTAATAAAAAAATTAAGTAAATAAAAACTTATAGTGGTGCAAGAAGGTCGCTGGGTCTGAGTTTGCATGTGCACATTGTGTTGGCATGGGTTTCCTCCGGGTGCTCCGGTTTCCCCAACATGTTCAAAGACATGCGGTATAGGTGAATTGGGTAAGCTAAAATTGTCTGTAGTGTATGTGTAAATGAGAGTGTATGGGTGTTTCCCAGTGATGGGTTGCAGCTGGAAGGGCATCCGCTGCATAAAACATATGCTGGGTAAGTTGACCGTTCATTCTGCTGTGGCGACCCTTGATTAATATAGGGACTAAACTGAAAAGAAAATGAATGAACAAATGAATAAATTCTTAAGCTTGTCTTAAGCTTGTTCAGTGAAGCATGGTGGAAATGTACGTATGAAGAGTTCAGATGCAAAAACCTTTAAGTGCTATCTAAAATTCTCTTCTAAAACTAGCATTTTCCTAAGGTTCCTAGGTGTAGGTTGACTAATTTTATTTATTGACAGAATATGTTATATTTATTGCCTTTAAGGTGAAATGACTGAACATAAAAATAAGGCGGCTGAGTAAACATTCTATTTTTAGAAGAAAATTTTCAGATAGTGACTAGAGGTTTTTGCATCTGAACTCTTCATATGCTCTCGCAAACGTTTTCTTTATCAGAAAGTATGTTTGGAACACAAGTTATAAGAGTTCAAAAGTTTAAGGTCTTTAAAATGTTTAAGTGTTTTAAACATTTTTATGCTTACTAAAGCTGGTATTTGATATTATAAAACATTATTACAATTTAAAGTTATATTAATCATCTGAGTACTTTGGACTACTTTTTGTAAACAGAATGTAACTTATAACAGGAAAAATACCACACTAAATACATGGCACCCAACTTTTTGCATACTTATATTTGCTTATGCTTAAATACTTATTTAACTTATATTTAACCTGGAAATTCATTGAATATTTAATCTTTTTCTGACTGAAAAAGTCTGACTGATTAAAAAAATGCTGTGTGTGACTCCGGGAAGCGGTGGAAATTCAGCCAATCAGATTAAAGCTTGCCAAGAAGGTACCGTCCAGTTTTACTGGCTTTGGCCATTCTGTTGGTGTGTCGATGCTAAGACTAATGGCTCTCAACTGTATCCCCAGAGACCCAAGCCTTAGTGGTAACGAAAAGATCTGCTGAAACATCACATGGTGTTTAAACCCGAACAGGAGGTCACTTTTCAGTGCTGCCTTCAGCTCGTATTGTGTTGATATTTAAATAGTCTGACCACCGTCCACCCCACAGCTTTTCAACACTATAGAACATGTGACAGGCCATCAGACCATGGCTTAATCCTCCAAGGTTTTTCTAGGTTTCCTTTGTAGATGCATATGTTGCAATTCTATATGCTAATTTAGTGAAGGAAATCATCTCAAATCACTCCTTAGACATCAAGCCAAAGATTCAACTTCCTACCTTAGGAGTTTAAGAAGATGTTGGATAGCAGATTACAGATGCCACAGTGGTTTTCTTTAGCTTCCAGAAGCGGCTTAAGTCTTCATGCATTCAAGCAGTTGAAATATAGTCAATACCACTCAAACTAAGCGGAAACATGGACGAGTGCATGGAGTGAGAGCGGGATTTTTTTATGGGTTTTCTTGTCAAAATTATTACCTGTCATTTCTCCTCTGGCAAAATATAACACGTTTTTAGCAAGCACTAACACGGCTCTCTGTGTCATTATGAGCTGGGATTGCATTTCTTCTAGATTGCAGCTTTAATAGACTCTGTCAGGTGTGGCATTCTTTGAGCTTGTCATTAATTTGGTTCGAAACAGAAGCACAAAACCGTTGTCCATCATGCGCGGCTGTCAGCGCATCTAGTACTGAGGTTTTCTCAGGCTTTAGTTGCATTGTTATCATTGAAGATACTTCTTAGTTCTTATTATATACTTGAATAAGCTGTCGGGTTTGATGAAAGTACTTTGAAACTCCACAACCAAACCCTTATCCAATACTTCAGTCTTCATTTACTGCTCACTGTTTCCTCTGATACGCTCCTTCTGTTGTTTTCCTCCACTTCTTTGAGGAGGGGTTACAAACCCTTTTACTCATGGAAACTCTTACAAAAGCTGGCTGCGAGCCTGGCTCCTGGCCTTCACCAGCCGTAAGCTTTGAGGGGCCTCACTGCAATAAAGCACACTGACTTGGCCACTGCCGACGCAAGCCTGTGGCTTGAACGCTGCCAGGAAACGCAATCCAGCTCAGGCCGAGCCAAAGCAGTAGATCCTGCAGTATAGGAGTGGGTCACTACTGGAAGCACTCCACACCACGTGACCCCAGAGCTGGGTTCCCCATAAGAAACCACAACAAACTTTCCAATTTAGCTTGTGGGGCTGTTAAGAAATGCATGTAGGAGTTAGGGGCTGAACATTCAGCAAGTACAGGGAAGACTTGCGAAATATATTATGACAAATTTGGAATAATCGTGTTGCTTAATCAACATAGCGTTTTTTTATGACTAAACAGTGTTTCCCAGAAAGTGAATGGTCTTTCTTATAGGGGACCTATTATAAAGACGATAACCGTTTTTAAGATATACTGTGGTTTAAAAAAAGTCATGGTTTTAAAACTGCCAAAATATACTGCTATACCATTCCTAAGGTATATGTAATGTTTGTTTTTTTTTAGGTCACACAGTCTGTTTGTTACATTGCATCTACACGTCACGTCACGGACCAGGCATGAGTTTCTGCAGATTTTGTATGATTTGGACATTTAGACATGAAGCTAAATGCACAGTCTTTGCATTCTCAGTCTAACAGAATGCCCGAGCATACTGCCCGAGAGGTGCTTCAAAGATGGCCACTGAGTGAAATGACTTGCTTTAAAGGGACTTTGGTTCGGGTTAGGGTGTAAGTTGACATGTACTTGCAAAGCATCTTATAGTCAGTTAAATGTCTGATGAAGGAGCAGTACCAACACTATTAAGCAGAAAGTCTACTAATACTCAAATGGACCATCAAAATAAAGTGTTACCTTTTTTATCCTTTGCTTTAAGTTTTTTTAGGACAACAGTATTTTAGCAAAAAAAAGATATCCAGGATACTTTTTTCAATTGTAAGGAAATCTCTGTTTTGGAACCTAATGAAGACAGCAGAAGTCAATGATTCATTTGAATTATTTAGCCTCACATGTTTACTGCTCCAAAATATTTTAAGCGTTATTCAAAATAGAATATATTGTGTTCAAAGGGGAAGTAGTTTTTTGTTTTTAACCACACATTTAAAAAAGAACATGTTTTAGAGCAAGGTGTCACGGTAGTGCAGTGGGTATCACGATCGCCTAACAGCAAGAAGGTCACTTGTTCGAGCCCCAGCTGGATCAGTTGGCATTTCTGTGTGGAGTTTGCATGTTCTCCCCTTGTTCACATGGGTTTCCTCTGGGTGCTCTGGTTTCCCCCACAGTCCAAAGACATGTGGTACTGGTTGTAGTGTATGTGTGTGTGATTGCAAGAGTGCATGGGTGTTTCCCAGTGTTGGGTTACAGCTGGAAAGGGCATCCACTGTTCTAAACAAATAGTGGATAAGTTGGTGGTTCATTCCGCTGTGGCCACCCCTGATGAATAAAGCGACTGGACCGAAATAAAAATGAATGAATGATTTTTAGAGCAGTAATTATAATACCTTGAATCCTGTGAAACCGTGAAACGGCTTCAAATCCAAGATTATCATACAGTCATAATCTTATACCAGCCCATTCCTGACCTATTATGCCTCTTTTTATAAGATGTAAAATAAGTATCTGTTGTCTCTTGAGTGTTTTTGCGAACTTTTAGGTCAATATGCACTGCATATCATTGTTCATAGCTCTTTGTAATGGCGACTTTTAGGAATTGATCCAAAACTTGCAATTTCTGTGTTTGTTGCTTTAAATTTAAATATTTTTAGTAGAGGGCGGAGCAAAAAATACCTATGCAGATTCTAATCAGGGCTGTGTCTATGCAAATGAATGATGGCATACTTTTGACTAATGGGTGGGAACTGCCCCCATCTTATGATGTGAACTATGAGAGAATCTCTATCAACATGATTCTGCATGTTTTTGTGAAGTGTGATTGTAAAAAATACAATATTTAGATTTTTACAATTATAGGCTTGCTATATTATCACACTGTAGCCACAACTTTGTTCAAACTCCTTAAAAAATTATGTAGTAAGTCTCCTTTAGGAAATTGTCTGCATGGCATTTGAAAACTGTATGGTTTTATTTTGTTTAAGTTACAACAACATTGGACCACACTGATATTAAATATATGGTCCAAAATTAAATTAGAACTGTTAGAAATATATTTTGTTGTGTTACACAAAAGTAAGTTCCAGAGTTTTTATATTTAGGTGCACTGTCATTTTATGTAATTTAATCAACCCTCTTACAGAAAAAGCTACATGAGCCTAACATGATCCTCAAATGACCTTCCAGGGCAGGGAGGGTTTATTTTAAAATGTATTACTACAAATTAAAAAAAAATTGCTTAAGAAAGTAATTAGCAGCCTAATGAATTTTTGTCTTTTTTCGAGACTCAGTTTTAGTAACTTATTCTTAATAATTTAGAATACTTTGAAATGCTTATGTAACAGAAATTAATGGGATAAATGGTTAAAATGTAATAAAGAATATGTTACATATTTTTTACAAATATATTAAAATATTAATATAATGGGGTGAAACAGTGGCTCGGAGATTAGTACTATTGCTCAAAGAAAGTAGGTCGCTGGTTCACGTCTCAGCTGGGTCAGTTGGCATATCTGTGTGGAGTTTGCATGTTCTCCCCATGTTTGCGTGCATTTCCTCTGGGTGCTAAAGTTTCCCCCACAGTCCAAAGACATGCAGTATAGGTGAATTGGAGAAACTAAATTGGCTGTAGTGAGTGAGTGTGCATGGATGTTTCCCAGTACTGGGTGGCAGCTGGAAGGGCATCCACTGTGTAAAACATATGCTGCATTAGTTGGCGGTTCATTCCGCTGTGGTGACCCCTGATGAATAAATGGACTAGCCAAAAGAAAATGAGTAAATGAATAGTAATATGATAAGTGGTAATTAAATTAAAGTAAATCTGAAAAGTATTATTTTTCTAAAGATGCTTTTCAGATTGGACTTTGAATCAGGTGCTGATATTTTAGATCACACTCCACAGAGATTTACTGTATAAGTAAAGTACTCTTTGTATTACTGCAACAAGCATACATTCTTGACATACAAATGGCTTTCTGCGTCATTAATTTAGTGTCAAGATGGTAAGCGCTGATGGGAGTTCCTAAATGAATAATCTGAACTACTGAGAATTGGTTTATTTATTGGTTAAAACGTCCATGTTTACTTAAATATTAATTTAACAAATTACATTAAAATTCAAAGTAATGCCTTAAGTAGTCTAAAATACTTTTTGGATGTAACTAAATAAATTACCAGTATTTAAAGTGTGAGTATAATAATAATACAGTTTAAATACTAAACTCCAAAGTTTTATTTTTGTTATTCCTCAATTCCCTCATGTTAAAGTCACACTGAACACACGTCAAGCATGTGGTTTTGGAAAATTTTAATGCGAAAGATGATCATGTGATAAAGCAGATCAATCACATGTGATTTTAATATACAAATCCTATTTGACACATATGTGGTTTTTCTTAAAGGATCTTGCAAAAGAGTTTGAGTTGTAGAGATTGGCCAGGCATTGGCAGACACCTCCTAGTCGATGAATAACTGTTTTGTAATGCTGCTAATATAGTAGAAAAGGGCCAAAAACATCTTGTGGTCTGTTACTTGGTCAGGCTAATGTTTTTTGAAGATGATATACCCCTGTGAGTCAATTATGTTGTTGGTCATTGCGTAGATGAAAAATCCCAGCGTGATTGCGATCCTGACCTCAGGTCTGTTGTTCTTGTCTTCTGCTGATTAAAACAATTAGGGCTTCTGGGAGTTTTGGCACTTGCGGACCCCTTAATGAGGCTAACAGTGCTGGTGGGATAATTGTTTGGTAGTTCCTTGTTCCCCCGTTGTTTCCTGAAGGTAGAGAAAGGGCCAGGTCTCTGGGCTCTATCACACGGATCCAGCTGCCCCTTATCCTGGTCCAGCAGGAAGCAGGTTCTTGGATTACCTCACATCCACATATTCACTTCCCAGTCAGAGCCACAACAGAAATTGCAGTGATATGAGATCTTTATATCACAGTTCAGGAGGTACAAATGCTAGTGCATATACAGGTTTATACGAGGAATAGTTTTATATTTGTTTATGAAAAGCTTAATTTATTAAGAAAAATATGAAAATGTGTGAATGGAACATTTAATAAGCAATGAATGAGTTATTTTTTAGACATTTTCAGTTTGTTCCTGGAAGCTACTTGTATAAAGTATAATTTATAAAATCATGGCAGGGTTTTTTTAGTATTATTTATAAAATACTGTCAAAGCCTAGCATACCTAACATTGGGGGACATTGCATTTTGAGTGGAAATGAAAATTTAGTTGATGTCAGAACCCAACGTCAGAACGATGTCAGTGTCCGACATTGGATTTTGGTCACTTTCCAATGCAAAAAAACAACCAAATATCAATGTGTAATGATCTTACAGCTTGACGTTGTGTGAACGTTACTCCTTTTACGTCTATCAGACATTGGATTTTGGTTGCCCTACATGACAAAAAGAATTTCAGTATTTGACGTCAATATGATGTTTAAGATGGTGGCTCTACGTTGGATTTTGGTCACTTTCCAACACTTTCCAGGTCATTTGACATCATTATTGGACATCAAATTAACACTGTCCTTGAATGCTGGCTAAAAATTGAATTTTGGTCACCCAACATCACAACCTTAATCTAACCTAATATTAACATTTTATGACGTAGTGTACCTGCTGGGAGGGTTTTTTACCCTTGATAACCCTTGAGAATTTATGTGGGGATTTTTGTTTTACTAACTAAATATACATTTACATTTTGGTACATAGCCATAGACATTCATTGATAGATGTACTATTCAGTGTTGGGGGTAATGCATTACAAGTAACGCAAATCACATAATAATATTACTTTCTAAGTAACTAGTAAAGTAATGCATTACGTTTCAAAGTTAAGTAATAATATTTAAGTTCATTTTCAATATTAAGTACATTTTCAAAAAATGTAATGTGAGCTACTTTTTAGTTTATTAATTAATAGTTTTAGTTAATTAATTTGCTTTTAAAACTAAATTGCTGAATTAAAATTAATGTTGAATTCTGCACTCAATCAGAGCATTTTCTTAAATGTATGAAAATTCAAAACTTTACATTACTGCGCTGAAAGTATTGTCATTGTTCTGAATGCATGGAAGACAAGTAAAAGGCGAATGTCTCAATGCTCATTTATAAGAGAAAAAGTACAAAAGCATCAAACACATTGCTTTAAACTTTCATTAATCTGTATATACAGGACGGCATCTAGAGCTCTGGATTCGAGAAGTTATACTAAATTTTTATTATTTGTTATGATTTTTGTTTTAAGGTAAATACATGTCATACAGTGTGTTGTTAATTGCAGAGCTGCTCTATTTAAAAAAATAAATAAATACTTTCTTTGCTAACAAGTCTCCATTTTGTTGGAAAGGCTTCACAATTTGTATTATGTTTTCAAAAAATAACAGTGTTTTGCATATAACAGCTGCGTTTAGCATTTATATTATGCACTGTTTTTATTATTTAGTTTGTATGTTTTATATTACTGTTCAGCCTATGTTTATTTAATTAGTATTTTTATTTGAGTTTTGATTAATTTCCAATAAAAAAATTAACATATTTTAGTTAGTTGCCAAAGCTAAGACCTTCATTCATGATTTATGATTAGTTTTTCCTCAATTGTATTTTAATGAACAAAAAATAAAATAATGGTTGATAATAACCCTCGCTTATGCTTTCCACTAAAATGACTTTTTTTAATGCATTACTGAACTGAAAATAGCATCTAACACCCAAATTATTTAATTTTTTCCAAGCACAGTGCTAATAAAACCTAGCTGGCAGATGCATTGATTCATAAACACCATCTCGCACTCTGTAAACTCTTCTCTTGCATCATCTTTACTCTGAATCATCTGAATCATTATCACGTGCTAAAATACCTTTGGAGTCATACTAAGCTTATCGGGTTATGAAGAGTAAGTCTCAGCTCTTCTTTGCCAACTCAAACAGCACCAGGCTGAAGTCAAAAAAAGCACTTGCTAGTTTGCTATGAAGCCCTAAGCCGAGTCTCATATTTCAGCTTTATTATTGTGTATCCAGTCACTTATCACTTGTCCTTTCATTAGACTCCTCGTTCGAAATGTGGCAGCAAATTGAGATGTATCCCATGGCAACTGCCAACAGTTTTCTGTTCGAGGCAACAGCATACAAAAGCAGGATCTCAGTACGTGAGTCACTTACCGCTATCCTTAGCCAAAACCCCAAACCAAAATTGTTGACCAACAGAGACTTTGAAAACAATCAAAGTTTCCCCTTGGTCTTTTCGAAACGTTAGTGCATGTGTCAACACCTACAGAGGCTGTCTTTATTTACCAAGTGAACAAGATGAAACCTCTTCGAATGCAAGTTGTCATCTTGGCTCAGAATAACAGGGTTCTCCTCGAGTCTCCGCGCTCAACATAAATATCTTGATTGCTTTGGATATGTGCGCTCTCTCATGCACGAGTGCACTAGAAATATGTGCGTCCTGTTATTCACAGTTCAGGAGCGTTTGGATGATGGGGTCAGCGTAAGGTGAAACCTTGAGGGAGCTGTGATTCAACAAAGTCAGAGTTCTGCTGCTTGAGCTGAATCTGCTGCGATTCGCAACACGTGGCGAATGCCGAACGTCTTAGTAGACGCTTTGTCATCGCTGCAAGTGAATTTCATCCTAGACACAATAGGTCATGGTTACAGTGGTCATAAAAAAAACTGTTATTTTATAGAGGTCCCGTTATTTCACTCCTCTGGTACTTTATTCTGATTGACTGTCAGTCTGGAGTTATGTTATGGCCGCAATTTTGTTTAGTGAATCTTTTTTTTTTATTATTATTTAATTAAGGTGAATTGGGTAAGCTAAATTTGCTGTAGTGTATCTGTGCGAATGAGAGTATGTGGGTGTTTCCCAGTGATGGGTTGCAGCTGGAATGGCATCCACTGCATAAAACATATGCTGGATAAGTTGGTAGTTCATTTCGCTGTGGCGACTCCTAATTAATTAAGGGACTAAGCCGAAAAGCAAATGAATGAATGAATGGATGAACATACAGAGTTATACATAAAAAAGTATACAAGAGAGTAACAAGAAAAATTAATCATGTACATTGAGTATTTTGTTTAGCAGTTGAGATGACTTAAGATGCATTAAAAGCATATATTGAAGTCTGGCAATCCTCTTTTTTTTAGATAAATGTAAAACAGTTACAGTTTGGTACAGTCAGCATACATTTTGTTTTGTGAATGTGTTCCTTTCCAAATAACATAAGGATTTAAGTTATTTTGTCCATTTCTAATAATCCACAGTTGCAATCCATAAATAAAACCACTAAATCTGTTATATTGATACATTTATAGCAAACTTCAAGGAAACTTGGGACTAAAAGAGTTTTGTGTAACTGCAATTGAAACATAAACGGAGAATTGTTTCCAGCTCCACTCCACAAAAACAACATAAGGGTGAAAATCCTTCCTTTAACTTACTATTAAAAAAAATCATTCGTATCATACATATCTTCTTTAGTGACTCTATCTCTCTTAATGAGTGTATTACTTGTTGAATCACTTAATACTGATTCATTTTGAATCAAATAAATGACTCTTTGTCATTTTTATTTATTCAGTCTGCAACAAAAGATGGCACTTTTAATGCACTAGAACAGATTTAAAAAAAATAGAAGATACAATTTTAAGTAAAGGTGGATGGACTGATAGACAGATTGATCGATTTTGTGTTACCTTTTTATAAATATTAACATTGTGTTTTTTTAAATAACAATATTATCACTTAGCCCTTTAACAATCTGCTTTACCAAATGGTTGACCATATATTGACTGTTTTAAATAATAACTGTTAAAGTCATTTAAAGAATAACTGTTTTAAATAATGGTTTACACTACATAGCATGGCGATGCGGTGGCGCAGTAGGTAGTGCTGTCGTCTCATAGCAAAAAGGTCGCTGGTTCGAGCCTCAGCTGGGTAGGTTGGCAATTCTGTGTGGAGTTTACATGTTCTCCCCGCATTCGCATGGGTTTTCTCTGGGTGCTCCGGTTTCCCCCACAGTCCAAAGAAATGAGCTACAGGTGAATTGGGTGGGTTAAATTGTCTGTAGTGTATGAGTGTGTGTGTGTAAATGAGTGTGTGCATTTTTCCCAGAGATGGGTTGCGGCTGGAAGGGCATCCACTGTGTAAAAATGTGCTGGATAAGTTGGCGGTTCATTCTCAGGTTCAGTGGCGACCTCAGATTAATAAAGGGACTAAGCCGACAAGAAAATGAATGAACGAATGAATGAATGAACTAGTAACAATAGGAGTTAAGAAACGCAATCCAAATTTTTTTTCTTGGTGGGGCAGTTAAAGGGTTAAAGCAGAGGTGCCCAAACCTGGTCCTGGAATGCCGGTGTCCTGCTTAGTTCCAATTTCAATTAAACACACCTGAACTAGTTAATTAAGCTCTCTCTGGGTATACTAGAATCTTCCAGGCAGGTGTGATGAAAGAAAATGGAGATAAACTATGCAGGACACCGGCCCTCCAGCACTGAGTTTGGGCACCCCTGACTGATTTATTTGAATGAAATGACAATAGGTAAATAAAAAAGTACTCTATTGTTTCAACTATTTTATTAGTCTGTAAACATGGAATATTTTATTTTGACCTATTTTCTAGAAGAAGAAACCTTTAAATAAATATAAATTCTTATTCTTGTTATTTGAAGACATATTTGGCTTAAGTCTATTCATGAAAAATCTAGATAACTGAAAATAACTTTGTAGTGGTCTCTTATTTTTATTTTAAGAGCATTAATATTCAACATATTTTACTTGCAGTGCATTGGCTTTGATATTTGTACTATTATTCCTTATTTTTTCCACTACAAAGTGTCTGTTTCTTCAACTCATTCAGTGGTCTCGAAAAGATGCTTTTGCTAGCGGCCTGCTGCCCATAAATCACATGAATAAAATTTTATTGCACGTGTGCAGTCTTGCAGGTATTTCTTCCCAACCTTTCTTCCTCTGTTTTGACAGTTGGGAACCTAGTGATTCAAGAGACCTGCGTTTTAATGTCCAAACTCCCATGGCAGTTGTCAGTGCTCGCCAAATTTTTCACGAAGACGTATTGGCGTAATTTACTCCTGACTGTCAAAGGTCCCTAATTGTTTCAGTATGGAGTGGTGTTTGTGTGGCATGTCCATGTGTGAGTTTTTACCCATAATTCAACCATTTCATTGATTCATTTCCTGTTCACATATTAGTGCTGCTCAATCGGAAAGCTACTGGCAGTAGTATATCATATGGGCTTATGCCCAAAGGACTATAGAGTCTTAAGGGATTTTAATATTCATAAGGCTGTGAAAAAAAGCTTCCTCCAGCTTTAATAGCTTAAGGCAAGACACTAAATAGACTGAAATAGACCCTGAATAAGGTTTTAATAAAAAACGAATAGTTGTCACAATATTTTCCAGTAGACTGATTACATTTAAAATTTCAACAAAAACAAAATTGTAAAGAAGAGATAGTTTTCTAAAATGTTAAGTGTGTAAAGAAGGCATTTTTGAATCTGCTGCAATTGCGAACACATGGCGAATACCAAAAGTATTAGTAGATGCTTTGTCATCGCTGCAAGGGTATTTCATCTGACACCCAATATGTCATGGCTGGTTACAATGGTCATTAAAAAAACTGTTATTTTATAGACGTCCTTTTTTTTTCTCCAAATTCTGGTCCTTTGTTCAGTCAATTTGGAGTTATGCCGGTAATTCTTTAGTGATCTTTCTTAATGAGCGAATTACTTGTTAAATCACTTAACGCTGATTCATTTTGAATTAAACAAGGATAAACTTTTCAATGGATATAGAACAGATAAAAAAATACAATTTTAAGAAAAAACAGATAGACAGACTTTTTTTGTAACCTTTTTATAAATATTAATAATGTGTCTCAAATTTTTCAGAAGTATATCACAAGTTTTCTAAACTAGTAAATGTGTAAATAAGGCTTTACTTTATAAATATGTGCTAATTTTTAGATTAAATAAGATACATATTTTAGCACAAAAATCATTTACAGTTGAATTATTAAACCTCTTGAATTATTAGCTCCCTGCTTATTTTTTCCACTATTTCTATTTAATGAATAGAAGATGTTTTGGTAACACTTTATGATAATTACACACTATGAACCGTTTATTAAACATTAGCAAATAATTAATTCATTATCTGTTAAGTGTTAACTCTACATTCATAAATGTTAGTAAGCAGTTTATAAATACAGCTATAAATGCTCTACTCTTGACTTATAACCACATTTATAATGTGCTCAACAATTGTACTTTCAATTTATTTTAATGATTGATTTTTCATTACTAAATTAAGTATTGCATTATTTACAAACCAATGATTTAAGCATAGTTGGTGATTTTTAAGATCATTTACAATCAGTTATTAAATGATTAATAAACTATTGAAATCAACGTTTATATATCTTATTATTTAGGTGTATAGTAATGATTACTATGCATGTTAATAAATGCTTTATAAACTCAACTTCATCCAGTTTTGTGACCTAATCTAATGTGAGGACTAATTATGCTTTATAAATCCCTTATAAATGACAATTACAGATTCAGATCAATTCTAAACAGGAAAAAAGAACACAAACTACATTATTATTTCTATTCATTTGAAGATACACCAATAAAACTGTCAAATCATAAAAAAATCTTTGCAACCTTATCTAAAATAAAACTACTGTACAGTTAAAACATTGCATCCTATTATATTGTTAAATTATCATATTGTTGTTGTTTGATCTAATTTTATGTCATATTTTGACACTCCTGTTATTTAGCAATGATAACCTTTACAGAAATGTAACTTTTTAGATAAGATTGCAAAGATCATTGTTAATTTAATACTGAGCCTTTAAATGTCATTTATAAGGGATTTATAAAACATAAATATTTAGAAATGAAAAAAATTCAAAGAGGGCTATTAATTCTGATTTCAACTGTAAATCAAAGTTTCGTTATTTCTCTTTTAAACTTAGATTTTTTTATATTTATACGTATGTATCTTTGTATAAAATATATGTAAATATTTGATCAATCTTTTTTATTTTTTTTATTTTAGATTACAAAATTGTATATAACTTCAGACAATTTATGTTTGGTAATATGCTTCTGTTATCTTTTAGATTATTTTATACGATTTAAACATAACAATTTGCATCAATTAATTAATTACACAACTGAACAATTTGCTCAAAATTTACAACATTGTATTTATTTCTTGACCATCTTCTTTTCTACAGGTGTTTGAACTGATTAAGAAAATAAACTTTAAAAAGTATTTTTATCATAATCTATAGACATACATGAAAGTGTGACAAAAAAACAAACAAACACTTAAAGTGTATTTTGTATGTTTTCTGTACCTTTAAACATTATGAAAAGACAAAAAGACAAAAATCTCCAAATTCACAGATGCAAGAACTTTCTGCCTGTGAAGTCTTGTCCTAACTTTATTATATGTGCCTGTTATTTTGAATATCAGGCAGATATTAGTGTTTTGTCAGCTGAATGTTTTTCTCGATTTTTCTTCGACATGTTGATGGTGTAAGGTGTTTCTGAGACATATTTCTCCTAGTCTTTGGGGAATGATTCTATATCAGTTTGGAGCAAAAGAGAAAGCGGGAGCCTGGGAAGAGTGTGTGTCAGGCCAGGGTCAGGTAGGCTGGGTGCGCCGAGCTGCATGAGGAGATGAAAGACAGATTCGGCTTCATTGTTTAGAGGGAACGTAAGCATTCTGGACTCTGTTCAGTCCCTTAGGCGGTTTTGCAGTGGGAGCATGAAGGCCATGGTTCATTTGCAGGGAATTCCTCAGCAGGCTTCCTGCTCTTGGCTGAAAGCGACACTGGAGGGGAGGAAATCCACTGACTTTAGCCCACATATACTGTACATCTCTCTCTCTCTTTCTTTCTCTCTCTCTCTCTCTCTCTCTCTCTCTCTCTCTCTCTCTCTCTCCTTCTCTCTCTCTGCCTTTAGATTGTTGGGATTTTATGGTTTATGTGATTTTTAAAGGTCATGTGAGGATTTGTGACTGACTGATGTCTTCTCACTAGAATGAACTAGTGGTCAAGTATATTGTTTGTTCCAGTATGAACACAACCTAAATTGCTGTTTAAAAGTTTGGGGTCAGATTGTTCAATGTAATTAATAATAAAAATTTAACAAGGATGCATTAAATTAATTCGAAGTGGCATTGTTGATCTATTGAACTTTCTCTTCATCAAAGAATCATAAGAATAACATTCATCACAGTGTCCACCACATATAGGTCAATTTTTCTTGAGCAGCACATCAGTGTGTTTGAAAGATTTCTGAAGGATATTCTATTAATATATTTTTTTACTGCACTATCTGACAAAAGTCATGTTGTTGATCCCAGTTGTAAAAGCAATAAATAATAACTTGACTTCTAGTTGATCATTTGGAAAAGTTGGCAGAAGATAGATTTTTCCGATTAATCATCTGTTGAACTGCATCCCAATCATGCAGAAGTTATATTGGAACCTGCATGGACCCAAGGTTCTCAAAGAAATCAGTCAAGTTTGGTGAAGAAAAAAAAATCATGGTTTGGGGTTACATTCAGTATGAGGCCGTACGAGAGATCTGCAGTGGATGGCAACATCAACAGCCTGAGGTATCAAGACATTTATGCTGCCTATTACATTACAAACCGCAGAAGAGGGCAAACTCTTCAGCAGGATAGCACTCATTCTCATACTTTAGCCTCCACATTAAAGTTCCTGAAAGCAAAGAGGGTCAAGGTGCTCCAGGATTGTCCAGCCCAGACACCAGAGATGAACATTATTGAGCATGTCTGGGGTAAGATGATAAAGAAGGCATTGAAGATGAATCCAAGGAATCTTGATGAACTCTGGGAGACTTGCAAAAATGCTTCCTTTGCCAGAAGACTTTATTAATACGTTATTTGAGTCATTGCAGAGATATGTGGATGCAGTCCTCCAAGCTAATGGGAGTCATATACAATATAATTCCTTTTTCACTGCAGACTTTATAGTCTATACTGTACATTATTTCTGCAAAGTCAGAACTTGCTGTCCTAAGTAAATCATTAAAAGTCAAGACATAGTCATATTTTATTTTGGTAAAATAAACATAATCTTGAGGCCTTTGCCTTTTATTGAAGCCACTTCTGATACAAAATGATCAAATAGAAGTCAAGTTATTATTATTACTTCTGTAAATATAAAAAACTAAAATTTTGATCAGCAGTGTTCATTGCTAAGTACTCCATTTAGGCAATAAAGGCAATTTTCTTATGTATTTATTTTTTTTTAAACAATTATATAATTTTTTACTGCATTTTTATCTGCCTTGATGAGCATACTAGTTTATTTACCTTAGCCTTGAGTAAACTGATAAAAAAAGCCAATTAAATTTCAGTTTTCAAGTTGTTCATGTTGGGGTTGTCACGATGGTGCAGCGGGTACCACGATCGCCTCACAGCAAGAAGGTTGCTGGTTCGTTCCAGCCTCGGCTGGGTCAGTAGGCATTTCTGTGTGGAGTTTGCATGTTCTGTACATGTTTGCGTGGGTCCAAAGACATGCGCTATAGGTGAATTGGGTAGGCTAAATTGTCCTTAGTGTATGAGTATGAATGAGTGTGTATGGATGTTTCCCTGTGATTGGTTGCAGCTGGAAGGGCATCTGCTGTGTAAAACATATGCTGGATAAGTTGGTGGTTCATTCCGTGTGACGACCCCAGATTAATAAACTGACTAAGCCGAAAAGAAAATTAATGAATAAATGAAGTTTTTAATATGTTATCTCAAATTTGCTTGAATGTAGCAAGTATTATATTATTGTACGGCATTTCGAATGGTAGTGAATTTTGAATTTCAAATCAAGATATACAGAAAAATAGTGGTGATAAAGCTGAAACGCCATACATGGTATACATATTACTACTTGTGTTTTAAATTTATCCAAAAAAATAACAAAATGTGTCAAAAAACTTGACATTTTCAAGCTCTAACAATAAGAAAAAGTTATTTTCTTGGGTGACGCAGTAGCGCAGTAGGTAGTGCTGTTGCCTTACAGCAAGAAGGTTGCTGGTTCAAGCCTCAGCTAGATCAGTTGGTGTTTCTGTGTGGAGTTTGCATGTTCTCTCTGCATTCCCGTGGGTTTCCTCCGGTTGCTCCGGTTTCCCCCACAGTCCAAAGACATGTGGTACAGGTGAATTGGGTAGGCTAAATTGTCCATAGTGTATGAGTGTGAATGAGTGTGTGTGAATGTTTCCCAGAGATAAGTTGCGGCTAGAAGGGCATCAGCTGCATCAAAAGATGCTGGATAGGTTGGTGGTTTATTCCGCTGTGGCGACCCCGGATTAATAAAGGGACTAAGCCGACAAGAAAATGAATGAATGAATGAATGTTATTTTCTTCAGGCTTAATTTCAAATACATATTATGAAAACAATAAGGGTTTATCAGAAGACTTCTCTTAAAATTACCAAATACATGCCAATATATTGGCTTAACCTATCTGACAAACATATTCCATTACATTTGTTATAAAGAAAACTATGACTTTAAAATGCTGGAAGGCAAGAAGAAAATGCAGAATTTTCTTTAAGGATGATACTCCTCACCACAAATGAGAAAAACACACGCAGCTTGTCTAATAGTTATCAAATGCTTCCTGCAGGTGCTTACGTTCGTGCTGAAGAATTCAAAGGCCAACTAAAGCGGTCTGTGCCGATCGTAAGGGAAGAGGAATGCGCTGTTTTGAAACAGATAGAGCAAACCGATACGGTTGCCTATCTACAGCCCTCAGAGGTTTAAGAGCTGTTAGCAAAGAAACGTGAAAGCAAATAGCTCCTCTCAGTGCTTAAAAGGCTCAAATGTTTTGCAATAAACCTCGCTGAAGGGTCGAAAACTGAAACACAGACATTTAGGGAAGTGCAGTGTGCTGTGTGTTGGTCATACAATGCTCCCTGTGGGCCTGCAAGTAAGATAATATGTCTGCCGCTAATATGCTAACATGCTAACTCTAAGAGGCAGCCTCATCCGGTTTCCCCTGCTATCACACAGCGAGTGAGTGCCAGGCTGTTTGTGTAGCCCGAAGCCATGCTAAGTCACTTCCCATGCCGGAGCCAAAGAACACAGCTGACAGAAGGAGCCAGAGTCCCAGTGTGTGGGAAAATACAATGACAGATAGAGGGCAGGAAGATAGCGGACAGCTGGAGTTGCGGGATCCTCCGAAAGAGGGCATGAGATCTTTGGATGCCTCTCACTCTCAGGCTGAGGGAAGCCACTCAGGGAGATTGGATTCACTTTTATTTATGGCATTTGTATTGATTGCTGTTGTGTTCAGGGTGTCAGGTGCTGTTTATGTAGAAATGAATAAAGGAGATTTGATACTAGACTCTTACACTCTAAAGAGTGCTGGGCTGTTTCAACTCAAGTTGAGGGGGAATATGGCCAACTGTTGCTTCCCAAATACATTTTTTGAATATGTTTTAATCAGTATAGGTGCATGTGTGAATGAGTGTATGAATGTTTCCCACCCACTTCGAATGTTATCACTTGATTGAATATGGTTTATCGGTGGTTATCAGCTGATAGATATGGGCCAGTAGGGGGCTTCTGCAACTACTGGTAGGCTCAGAAGCCTGTTCATCATCCATCCACATGGTTAATCAGCTATACTAATAGAGAAGACTCCAGATCCAGTTATGTTTTTACATTACTTTGACGGTTGCTTTTAGGGTTTGGGGTCTGATCTATAGCTGATTAACCCTGTGGATACAATTGTTTTCTGCCCTTTTTTATTAGGCAGTGCTGGTTTTACACAGCAAACATTGCTTTGCAGAGAAATACAAACCTACTTATTTAAATTTGCAATATTCATAAAAGTGGGGGGAGCTTAATATATATTTTGAAATACGTTTTTTATTGGCACTCTGATTCAATCTTTGGTGCAATTTTCTGTACAGCATTAGGGGTAATGCACTTTTTTGCACAAATTAGACACAATACAGATGTAAAATTAGTTAATAGTTCTGTTTCTTGTTGAATATTTTGAATGAACTGTAGGCATATTAACCACCTCATTTGAATGTGTGCACACAAAAGGTAGATTTTTTTAAAGAAATCAATACTTTTATACAAAATATGCATTCAATGGATAAAAGTGTCAATTTATTTATTTTTTTTACATTTTTTCTCTTTCTTTTCTAGCATTTCATGTTCTAAGTATGCTGAAAAAAATAACCATGAATTAGCAAACCTTATTTTGCATTGCTTTATTTTTGGCAATAGCCAAAATGATATTTTATTGGTCAAAATTATCATTTTTTTTTATTGTATGCCTAAAAAGATTTTGGTCACACTTCGCTCAATTAACAAAGCTAGTTGCTTATTAGTAGTTGGGTTTGGGTATTGGGTAGGATTACGTAGTAATAATAATAGACAGTCAATACTGTAATAATAGGCAGGTAATAATCCAGTTGGAAATGGTGTTAATTGTTACTTAAACTAAAGTGTTACTAAAAAATGTATTGTTATGTAAAAATCATGTTTCATGAAGTTATTTTGCACATTTCCTACAGTAAATATATAGAAACTCAATTTTTGTTTAGTAATCTGCATTACAATACTTCGTTTAGAAACTTTAAAGGCAATTTTCTCATTTATTTTTTAACCCTTCAGATTTCAAATAGTTTTATCTAGGCCAAATGTCTCTATCCTAAAAAAGGTATCAATATTTATTCAGCTTTTCAGCTCTAGTGGTTTCTCAATTTCAAATGTAAATTATTTCTGTTATTGTGCTTCAGTCACATTAGATCAAGCAAAAATAAATGCACATCAAAAACATTAACAAAAAATTCTTATTGACCCAAGGCAAGTGCACATTCACACGTGTCAAAAAAAAAAAAGCTACTGAAATCACACATAATCATTGCATCTCAAACATCTGTACATTAACCCTTGAGCACCGTTCAAATGTACTACCCTTTTGTTATGTTAGGGATGAAAACATCCACTGAATTAAACTGCTGTAAAAATGCATCAGATTAATATCATTTTTTTTTTTGCATAAATATTTTAATCAACCTCAATCCTGATCAAAACTACTAAATTGCTCTGAAAATTACAGAATTTTAACTCTTTAATTGGCAATTTGACAAATTATATCACTGGTTTGGTGAAAAAAAGCATACAAAATAATAATTACTAACAGCATTGGCTTTGATGCATTGTTAGATTTTCATTTTTCTGCCTAATTTACTGTTGGTGGCTGTTTGTGCCCCATTGTCTTCCATTATAACCACATTTGACGGTGCAAAAATACAAAGTCTCAAATTACAAAATACAAAGATTTTTGAGAGAGAGACTCAATTTAAGATTTTACATAGGCTGCATATAACCCCAGTGTTATTGAATAAAATGGATGCTTCTATACCAGCTCTTTGTGTAAAGTGTCATACAGAGTTAGGGACATACTTTCATTGATTCTGGAAGTGCAAATTCATTTCAAGGTTCTGGAACTTTGTTGCGTATGAAATTGACACAAAAGTTTATAAACTGTTAGATGAACTGCTTGTGGCAATAAAATTCATCCTTATTAGATGGATAAAAAACACTCCCCCCTCTGTGACACAATGGCACAGAGAGATTTTTGCAGTTTTGCCCCATAAGAAGCTTGCAGCAGTGTTTAATGATAACAAACAGAGTTTTCAAAAAATATGGATTCCTTTTTTAGATCACCTGCCCTCACATGTGAGAGAAATGGTTTTGTGTGTCAATTAGTTTTTTTGTTTTGTTTTGTTTTTTTGCTTTTTTTAGGGGGGAAAGGGTTGTGGGAGGATCACATGGAATGGTCTTTTGTTGCTTGTTTGTTATTTTTTTTCTCTTTTGTTTTGTTCCAATGTTCTTTTTTTAATGACATGTCTATATTATACTGTAGGAATGTGCTGTGATGTGTAAAAAAATATATTTTGTTTTATGTGCCTTTCCAGAGACTTTGTGACTAATTTCTCACCAATATTAGTAATTATTGATGGTATAATGTTTCCCTTTTCTTCCTCTTTTTTTTCCTTACCTCCATCTATGTATTGACTTATTTACTTTCTTTTTTTTTTAGCATTACCATAATTTCTATAACCTATTCCACATTTTTTGTAAAACTTGGCTTTGATTATGTCTGTAAAAGCACATTGTACTGAAAAATCTGTAATTTTCTAAGCAATTCAGTAGTTTTGATCAGGACGAAGGTTGATTAACAGCTTTATGCAAAAAAATTAAATAAAATAAATATCTAATGCAGTTTTACAGCAGTTTATTTTAGTGGATGTTTTCATCCTGAACATAAAAAAAAAATGTAATACATTTGCCCAAAGTGTATTGTTGAGTTTTTTTTTCTCAAAATATGTGTCAAAATTGCCACCAAAAATCATTCCGCTAGCTGAAACAGAAAAAGTTATGGCCAAATTAAGACTCAAAATCACCCCAGAGTGAATGAAAACATTCCCAACAGCACATAAGGGTTAAACAAGAAGCATTTCAGGCTGTTGCCGAACCATATCCATCTAAATCACCCACACATTATAGATAGCTCACTCTCCTACAGCTGCTGTCCAGGCATTTATCACATTCTCCAGTATTTCTGCTGCGGATGAATTGTTTGTTTTGGGCGTAGGCTAAAAAGTAACCATTTTCTCCAAATGTTTTCACAGTTAACGAAATCATCAGGAACGATCTCTCCAGCATCTCCGTCCACAGCCACGCATAGCAGCTGAGGGTCCCTCGGAGGAAGACCACAGCAATCATGAACTGGACCAAATTTTTTACAGAAAGATCTGCTTCTGATAACACCGACTTATCAAATGAACTTTGTGTGCACTCACTCGACATTGAGGCCGTCAGAACTCACCAAACCTTGCTTGTTTCGTTTCCACGGGGGTCTAATAACTAGCCTAAAAAGCACAGGGAAGAAAAAAAACAAGTGCACTTCAGAATTTATCAGCACATCCTGCCGAGACAAAGCGTGTGCTATTGAGGACCAAGTTGTCTCCTTGTTTCTTATTTGTTTTGCTTTCTTATTTACTCGATGTAGCTCTTTAAATTATTACAGTTAAGCGCAGTTTGAGGTCTTTCTTCATACACACAAGTTTCCAAGTCAATCTTCAAAACATGTCTGGTCACAAATCAGTCACTTTGCAGGCCAAATAACCAGACGCATGCATAATTCCGAATCATATCCTCCTCTTATTTTATTTTTAATCTTGGATGTATGCGTATGTGAATGCAGGTGCGCACGTCTCACTTTTGCCTTCATGTTTTTCTTACATTTCATCATTCGGCTGCACTTAATGTGTGTGGTTAAATGAAGTATCTATTCCTTGTGAAGAAGAAAACATTGACGACTGATTGCCTTTGTGGAAATATCATTTCGAAGCCTCTATCTGTTTGTAAGCCTGAGCGGCCTTATTGATTTGCCTTAAAGCTTATGCCAAATTGTCGTTTTGTTCATCGTTTTTGACAGCAGATGTCTGTGCTTATGTCTCAATAGCCATTCCAATGTTTATAGCTTCTCTTTTTTTAATATCAGGTATAATATGTACTTGTTAACTGGAATTTTTATAATAGTAGAATAGAATAGAATAGAATAGAATAGAATAGAATGGAATAGAATAGAATAGAATAGAATAGAATAGAATAGAATAGAATAGACTTATTTATTTGGAGTGAGCTGGAATTAATCAAACCATAAGGGAAATATAGCAATTCTGTCCCCTCTGTGGTCACATTTAGTAGCAAATATGTGACCAGAGAATGACTGGACTGGCATTTGTCGACCATCAGATATTATTCTAGCAGTTTTTTCATGGTAAGATAATAGGCTGTGCTCTCTATATGTATATGTTTCACTATAACTGCCTCTATGACCTGATGGTTTACTGCACTGTGCCTTAAAGTGTTTATTAAGCAGGAATACTTTTATATATGTATTTGTCCTCTCTAATCATAAACGTAATGCATGTTTCTCAGCATATAATGAGATTTTTTTTTAACTTTCTGTCTATTGTATCCTGTCTGTAGGTTCTTAGGTAATGTATGCACTTTAATTTGTTTTTTTTTTTTTTTTGGGATCTCAGAAATGCGACATGTTGTTTTTGTTGTTCTTGACAATCAGACCTAATGCGATATATTCTTCCTCAAGGAATCAATGACAACAAGGGATTGTTTGTTTTTCTTGCAAGTACATGTATGTATTTACCCATGCTAGTTACATTTCTACGGAGCGTTTGCATTTCAGTACCAAAATATGCACAATAAATCCATGCTTTGTTGGCTCTTTTAAGGTGTGTTGCTGAATTGTGTCAAAATATGAATATAATATGATATGGGATAGCTTTTGATTCCTAATAGTGATTTGCAGATCGATACTATCTCCAATACCAGCTTTGTATATTCTAGAATTGTTTATCTTAACAAAATATCGATATTTCAGTAATTTGGAGCAAATGTGTAATTTTTTGGAAATAGAAATACGGCAGAAAGTAACCTCAATTACCCTGGTTTATCTGAATAATGCCAACATAGACGGAACTACTTGTTCTTCCGCCTGCCAAGTCATGTGCGTAATATGGCACTGTACAACTGCAGAGCATGCTAGCTAGCCACTCAGTCGCTGGCACATGTTGTTCAGTCATGCTGTCATTGGATATGGGTGACCGCAAGTGAAGTTACAATATGTGTGGAGCTACTTCACTTCCATAAAGTCAAATGATGCAATTTTGTGACACGTGTAACAAAAAACGCGAGGTACTGTGGTAATACCACAAACCTAATCAAACATCTACATATAAATCACAAGACAAAATATGACAATGCCATGACTAGGCGGTCAGAAGAGGAGGAAAGGAGAGACACAGGTGCTGCTAGGGCGAGACAGACATCACTTTCAAGTCCTTAGGTGCAGCAGGCAGGCACTATACAGGTACAGAGGAAGAAAGGCAGTTCCCTGAATTCTTAAAACAAATTTGTTTTAGATTTTTGGTTATGAAATAAATAAAGAAATAATTAAATGGCCAAATGTTTGCAATAGTTCAGCTTGGAGTAAAATGTGTACACTTCTTATTAATTTAATTTCCAAAGCAGTCATTTTTGGGCAAAGTATTGGTATCTGATTGGTATAGCCAATACTCGCCTACATTTTACTTGGTATCGGATCGGAAACCAGTAGTATCGCAAATCCCTTTTTGTCTCAAGATTAGATGGGTTGGTGATAAAAGGCTTAGTTTAGACATCCAGTAAACTTAAATATTATAAAAACAGTGTGTGATATTATATTATATTATATTATATTATATTATATTATATTATATTATATTATATTATATTTTATTATATTATATTATATTATATTATATTATATTATATTATATTATATTATATTATATTATATTTTATTATATAATATTATAAATATTGTTGACGTTTTTGCTGTCAGGACTAGCAAGCTTTCGAATTATGTATATGTATAATCATATATTTCTATTAAATAAAAACATATATAATCATATAGGACACAATGTGATGCAAAGTGAGAGATATAAAAGCTCTATACCAAGGGTGCCCAAACCTTTTTTTATATAAAAATCCAATGCTGAATCCACTAGTCAAGCAGAATTTGCTTTTGCCTTGATTTGTTCACCAAGGTCTCTGCATTGTTCTCTAGCCATCAGAACACAGTATGTATATTTAAACTAAATCTTATTCATTTAATATTCCAATTAAACATAAAATTTTAGTTAGCTTTTAACAATAAAACAAAATGTTACATTAGATTTGACAATCTAGAGACATTCTCTAAACCATCTCCATCATTCTTCCACTCTTCTCAGATGAGATGGCGGGCCAAATGAAAGGTTACCATGGGCCAACTTTGGCCAGCGAACCCTGGTTTGGGCATCTCTGCTCTATACCAACAAAATTGTATAAGATGCTAGATTAGACGACTTTGTTTGTTTTTAGTGCCAGAGGAAATAAGTATAATATAATATAATATAATATAATATAATATAATATAATATAATATAAAATAATATAATATAATATAATATAATATAATATTAAATTATATTATATTATATATTGAAATTGACTCATTTAGTTAGTTAGGTAGTTAGTTAACGGAATTAAATAAAAACAAATTAAAAAAATGTCAATATTTTTTGTGTGTGTGTGTGTGTGTGTGTGTGCGTGCGTGCGTGCGTGCATGTGTGTGTGTCTGTGTCTGTACAGCTCAGAGAATTTGCCTACATTATGTGGACAAATGTTCCTGAGGCAGATAGTAAAACCTTGCATTTTTGACATTTGTATTTTATTTTTGTCAAATTCTGTAGGCCAGGACATTTAAAGATAGGTTAGCCAATTGTTCCAGTTTGTTATGTTGGTCGACCCCAACTAACCTTGAGTTTATGAGTAAACAGACTCCTCTTTGTTTAATAAAAATAGTTTTTGTTATATCACAACATCTTTCTCCATATACTGGCTCTGTAAGGACATGTTGGACACAAAATAACATTTAAACGAACTCATTTTGATTAATTTCATTATTTTAGCGTATATTTTTTCTTAGGTAATGTAATATTTTTAAGGAAGAGCTTTCCAAACCTATAAGTTTATAGGCTGACATCCATAAGCTCTATTATGTTTAGCACACATACCCAGCAAATACATTAATTTGATTGGGTCATGTGTGCTTAATTGGAGTTAGAGTATAACTATAGGATAGGGGCCATCCAGGAACATGATAAGACAGCTCTGTTTTAGTATGTGTCTATATTCAATTCAATTCAAGTCACCTTTATTTGTGTTGCGCTTTTACGAAGTAGATTGTGTCAAAGCAGCTTCACATAAAAGATCATAGTAAATAGTTTTTTCATAGTCAATTTTTTAGTGTTTAAGTTCAGTTCAGTTTGGCTCAGTTCAGTGTGGTTTAAAAATCACTACATCTATATCTATACTTTTAAAGTTAGAATGTGTGCAGCCATTTGTAACTTAATGGTATGAGGCGACCAGTATCATCTGCTTGCAGTTATTTCAGCAGCAGGCCTACAAAAGTAGTACATTACCCTGCCTTATATTTCAAATTGCTATGTGTAATTATGCTTTTCAAATGTATCATTGGTTCAGCCAGTCTTTTTACCTATATAGCAGTCAATGAATCGCATGTCCACATTTGCAGAAAACGATATACCTGTGCATTGCTAAAAGTTACTTGAGTAAAAGTGTGGGAACTCTTGCTCCTGGTTTCACAGAGAGGAATTAAAAAGAGGATTAGGCCATGGATCAATTAGTACATTCAAGTAATTTTTATAAATGTGCTTTAAAATTAACCTCTACCGCATGGTGTTGCCATATGGCAACATGGTATTTATGTTCATTTCCCTGCCACTGTTACTTTAAGACCAACATTCTATTTTTTTGTGGGAAAAAGAAGACTTAGTGTAGCCAGTAATGTGCTTCGGTTAAGTCACATGATGTGCAGTGTTTTTCTGTGGTGTGATTTCTGACAGACTGGTGTTTATTGTGTGTAGTTGCTGAATGAAAATGAAAATGTCAATAAAAACAAATGATCACCTCATGTCAGACCCACACAAAATTTTTGATTAGTTGTATGCTAATAGAATTTGCCGTATGAATAAAATCTCATTTTAATGGCAATTCTTTTAGTTAGATAAGGGAATAAAGGGATGAATAAATACAGGGAACAGTGTATTAGCGAGCACCACCATGTTCTATGGTAAGTGAAAGAAGAAAAGGACAGAACTGGCTCTTCCTCCTGATGAAAGTGAAGAGATGGGTTTAGTGACCATGAGAATGATGCAGATTGGACATTTGATAAGAGCACTGATGGAGACAATTCAGGTAAGTTAGCTCAGAGGCAGATAAGACAAGCATAGCATAGTATATAGTATAACATATATAAACATTGATATAGTTATAATATATGGCAACATATCATAAAGTAGTATCATAATTTTTTTTTGCCATTTAATAAAAAACAGCACTTCAAGTTAAGCCATTCTAAGAAAAGAAAGTTAAAAAAAAAGTATATAGATCTATCATAATGCATGCAGTAGAGGGCCATCATTACTTTTGTCCCTGCTGATGGGGTCAAAAGTAACAATGTAACTTTTGTTTCATTGTGAAATTATATTGGAGTTGTTCTACACTGATACAAAATAACACCTGATTTTGATAGACTCTACTCCAGGAGGAGCTTGGAGTAGAGCCGCTGCTCCACATCGAGAGAAGTCAGATGAGGTGGCTGGGGCATCTGATTCGGATGCCTCCTGGATGGGAGGTGTTCCAGGCATGTCCCACCGGGAGGAGGTCTGAGGAGAGGGAAGTCTGGGGTTCTCTCATAAAACTGCTGACCCCGCAACCCGGCCCCGGAAAAGCAGATGAAAGTGAATGAATGAAAGAATGAATGTATGATAGACCACTCTTGTGAGTTATTAACCACAGCAAAAATACATTTCTGCTAAAATAATTATCTTAAAAAATGAGGTTTTCTTCAAAAATATATATTTTCTAACAGATTATTTAGAAGACAGAAAGTCAAACTGTTTTGAAACAACTGAAGGGTGAGTAGCCTAAATGATGACAAAATTTCCATTTTGGCGTAATTACCCCTTTAAACCCTCAATTGTCTGTGAAACCGGGCTTTAGTTTGATAGTCACCGCAGACTGCCAGTAATTGATATTGAGTTTCGCACAATAATCAAATGGCAAAAGTCTTCAAGATGTTTCTTATTGCTCCTAAAAATCACAGAGAATAAAACAGGCGTAGATGATTTATTTGACAAGTCTTTTGTCCAAATGTTTAAAGAGTATAAAATGCTGACCTAATGTTCCGTTGCACAGATCTAGTTTCAGCGCGGCTCATTAAAAATGCGGCAGGATCGTCTGAAAAGGAATGGCGAAAAAATACGCAGGATCTCTTCGCCATGTGCGCAGGAGAACTGAACTTCCAGAGTAGACACTCATGGATCAAAGTAGAAGCAGCTGTTGTATCCAGGCTTTGAGCCAAGCACCCTGTGACACCTGCCAGGCGGACAGGAATATTTTCCATGAGTTTGAATCCCCGGTCACACAGCCATGGTGACAACGCACAGTCAGGGTGGGGTGGATCATCAAAGCCTGTGCCCAGAAATAGCCGTCTATTAGTGGGCAGCCCGGCTGAGGATTGTTAGAGAGCCAAGAAGACGAGTCTCAGTTATCATTGTGTGAACACTGGCCTGTGAGTCACTGATGTGGGCTTCACATTGTAATACCGTCTCCACTCCTATTATTTTTCTCTGACTTTATACTGTGATTTCAGGTTCAAAGCAAGATGGTGACTGTACTGCACAAGCTCATCTGCAGCGTGAGGTGTTGGGGTAATGCATTACAAGTAATTGTGAGTTATCAGTAAACAGTAGGCCCACACAGAATCCGTGCGCGCAGAAATCCACAGATTTTTATTGCATCGAGTCTATTTATTTGTGTAAATTTAGAATAATTTGACTTTTAAATTCATTTCACTAATATTATTGTGATATAATAATAGCAATATTAAAATGTTGATATGATTTATTTACAATACAGTTTGTAAAGTAATATTTTCTGTCTTTTAGTAGATATTTTATTTGAGACTTGCTTTGTTTACCAAATAAGTGAATCTAGTTGGATTTGCAATGTAAACATTAAATAAAAGTTAAAAACGTATTATTTTTATTAGTAACTAAATAGATTTTAGTTATGATACTCCTAAAATTATTCTGCATAAATCCGCAGATTTTTTACAAAATTCTTTGCAGAAATAACAAAAATGTCCGCAGATTCTGTTTGACCCTAGTAATCAAATTACTTTTTCAAGTAACTGGTAAATAAATGCATTACTTTTTAATTTCTAATAAATAATTAAGATACTTTAAAAAAAAAGAAAAGAAAGAAAAAAGTAAAACCACTTACTTTGTTTTCCTATTTATTGACAGCTAGCACTGCACATGAACATAAAACATATAAAACACATTAATTACATATTGTATTGGCATCCACGCTAACAAACCGTAAACTAATAATATTTGTTAATATTTATATACTAAGCCCATGTCTGGCAGTTTTGAAGTGCAGGTAATGATAATGCATAGGTTTCAGTTTTTGTTATTCTTTTTGCAGTATGTAATAAGCAGATTAGTACATTACATTTCTAGCACATCAGGCATAGGGAATCGAGCGAGAGTAACCTTTACTAAAAGTGAATTTAGCTGACATAAAAGAATAAAAACAATGTGAAGACATTTCAACTTCAAGACAAAACAAAGATGTCAACAGCTAGATAAATGAAGTATTTAAAAAGTTAATTATTCTGGCTTGTATAGCCTCAGCATTCACCATTCGTAATCTCATGATTCACTATTCAGTCACGATTTTTTAATTTTTTGCAAAATTATTTGAAATAAATTTAAGGTGAAGAGCCCTTTCATTTTTTTTTCTTGAATGCTGCACATTTTTGCTAAATATAATATAAAACTTCTGGTTTCAACTGTACAGAAGTATTCACAGCCTTTGCCGTGAAGCTCTAAATCGAGCTCACAGGTACATTCTGTTTCCACTGATCATTCTTAAGATGTTTCAGCTGCTTAATTGAAGTTCACCTGTGATAAATTCAGTTGATTGGAGATAATTTAAAAAGGTATACACCAGTCTATATAAGGTGCCAGGGTTGACAGTGCATGTCAAAGCACAAACCAAGCATGAAGACAAAGGAATTGTCTGTAGACCTCAGAAACCAGATCGTCTCAAGGAACAAGGCTGGGGAAGGTTACAGAAAAATTTCTGCTGCTCTGAAAGTTCCAATGAGCACAGTGACCTCCATCATCCGTAAGTGGAAGGTGTTTGGAACCACCAGGACTGTTCCTGGAGCTGGCCGGCCATCTAAGCTGAGTGATCGGGGAAGAAGGGCCTTAGTCAGGGAGGGGATCAATAACCCGATGGTCACTCTGTATGAGCTCCAGTGTTCGTCTGTGGAGAGAGGAGAACCTTACAGTAGGACAGCCAGCTGTGCAGCAATCCACCAATCAGGCTTGTATGGTAAAGTGGCCAGACAAAAGCCACTTCCCACCTGGAATTTAAGAATCAAAATTCTCTGGTTTGATGAGACTAAAATTGAACTCTTTGGAGTGAATGCCAGGCGTTACACTTAGTGAAAACCAGGCACAGCTCATCACCAGGCTAATGCCATCCCTACAGTGAAGCATGGTGGTGGCAGCATCATGCTGTGAGGATGTTTTTCAGCAGCAGGAACTGGAAGACTAGTCAGGATAGAGGGAAAGATGAATGCAGCAATGTACAGAGACATCCTGAATGAAAACCTGCTTCAGGGTGCTCTTGACCTCAGACTGGGGCAACAGTTCATGTTCCAGCAGGACAATTACCCAAAGCACACCGCCAAAATATCAATGGAGAGGCACAACATCAACTCGGTGAATGTCCTTGAGTGGCCCAGCCAGAGCCCAGATTTAAATCCTATTGAACATCTCTGGAGAGAACTGAAAATGGCTGTACACCGTCAATACCCATCCAACCTGATTGAGCTTGAGAGGTACTGCAAAGAGGAAGGGGCAAAAATTGCCATAGACAGGTGTCTTTTGGCATCATTTTCAAGATGACTTGAGGCTGTAATTGCTGCCAAAGGTGCATCAACAAAGTATTGACCAAAGGCTGTGATTACTTAGAGTATGTAGATGTGATTATTTAGTTGCTGTTTTTTTCTGTATAAATTTGCAAGAATTTAAAAAAATATTTTTTTCACAATGTCATGGGGTTATTGTGTAGAATTTTGAGAAAATAAATAAATTTAATAAAAGGCTGTAAAATAAAATAAAAAACATAGAAAAGGTGAAGCGCTATAAATACTTTTTAGATGCCCTGTAATTGTATGTGTTTGTGTGTGTATGTATGTTTATTAACTATTTAAAGTGTTACTCCTAGGACCATAATTTCAGCTTAAATATCTTTCATATTTTCTCGAATAAAAAAGTAACCATTTAGCAGACTTTTAAGAGACTAATATTTGTGATTCTCAATCATTTCTAACTTCAAGGCCTGTCATGTCAATCATAAATATGTACAGTATTTTTGCTATTCTGTTTATTAATCTATAGCAAAACTTTAAATGAAAAGTTTACCCAAAGATGAAAGTGATATTATTTGTTCTTTTTCGTGTGGTTTTAAAGCTTTATGAGTTTCTTTCTTTTGCTAAACAAAAAAAGATATTTGGAAAAATGCTTGTTGTTGGACCCCATTGACTTCCATAGAAGGAAAAAATGGAAGTCAATGTGTCCCAGAAACTAGCATTTTTTTTTAATACCTTATTTTTTTTATAAATACCTTATACCTTAAAAAAATCAAATACCCTAAAAAAATAAATAAATAAATAAAATTTTTTGCTGCTTCTTCAAACCACATATTAAAAATGAGCTGAATAAACACAATTCTTGGGTTTTTTGGGGACAACATGATTGTTTTATGTTCAATCCACTTCAATTTGTAAAACAACTAATTTACATGCATTGATTTGTGTGGAGACAGCATGAAGGAACTGTGTGGAACCCAAGTGAAGGGTGAGTAAATAAGTAAAATTACATACAGTATATAACTTAAATAACTATATAGCAACTTATAACTATATAAGTTGGTATAAATAAACTATACGAAGGAGTACATTTGTGCTGTTCTTCTTCTTATTTTTTCTCTCTTGTGTTTCGAAAAAACAGTGACCAAAATAAATGTTGGCAACAAATTACCCAATAAAAATATTGTTACATCAGACAATTTTTGACAAGCAAATTAAAACCTTTCTTGATTGTATGCTAATGTTAGTTTAAAAGAATTTTATTTACCAGATTTTGCGATGAGACATTCTGATATGTTCAGACTTTCTGAGACTCAAAAAGCTTTTGGCAATTTGCTGAGGTTGCCAACAACACAGAATCAAACATGACTGTTTTTTACACTCAAAAAAATATGGCTGCTGTTTGTTCAAAGTACTTATTAAAATGTGCTGAAACAACAAAATTCTTGAGGGTTTTTTTTGAGGCTTAATAAATTCCTTAAGGTTCTGCCAACAAAAAAATGATTGCTCTTTTTACTAGAAATTTGTCAATTTAGTTTAATGAAACATTAAACAAATTGAAGACATTTGATATAATAATCTATCTTTTTTTTCTTTTACATAATCATATGCATACTGTACATACTCTCTAAAAACTGGGATTTGTTGTTAACGTTCAGCTATTTTGCTGATACTGTGGTCCTTGGTGGTAATCTATAAAGTGCATGGATAGTCATCAGGGAGCCATAAGTATTCTTTTTGGTCATTTTATTAATGACCAAAGACCTTGGTTTCAGCTAAAAATGTCTTTGACATTCGACAGATGAAAAAAAATCACCAACATCATGTATGGTAGGTGTTAGGATACTAAGACTAAATTACATTTGTACATTGTAATCCCCTCACTTTACATGATGCAGATTTATAATATCAGACCAGTTTAGTGACATTACTTATAGTTCCGTGGCTAATATTTATGATTTTCATGACATTTTATCAAAGTTTTCTGCTCCTTTGTTCAATTATGACATATCATGAGTTTTATTCAAAATTTTTATTAACAAACTATTTTTGTTAATAACTACAAATAAACATGTCAAACAATTAAAAATTATATATATATATATATATATATATTAGGGATGTAACAATATTGTAAATACGCAACGGGAAGCGAACGGGAGGTAGCGGGAACTACAATTCCCATCAGCCTAGGCGTGGCCATCATCCTTTGCGGTCTGTTGTCGCTACAGATCCAGTAATGCGGAAATAGAGTGTGTTGCTAGTAGCGGGGAAGAAAAAGAGCTGGAAATGATCGAACCTAAAGCGGGTTTTAAATCGGATGTGTGGAAGCATTTCGGTTTCTTTCTAAAATGATACGAAAAAGGAGAAAAGGTGACAGACAAAGAAAAAAACAGTATATATATGAAATATAAGTCAGGAAATACGACTGAAAACAGTCATGGGGACTGCAGAACACAGCAGTTAGATTGATGCAGACATTGACTTGTACCGCAAAGAGTGCACAACGTCAACCTTGGCTAAATCATATCTCTCTGTCCCAGAAACCTCCGTCCCCAATTGAGGGTTTTTTCTGTTCCAGGGGACATGCCCAGAGATCCCAGCTTTTACCAGATTATAGTTATATGATCATTTTCCTTAAAAAAAAACCCATTCCTATTCCTGTTTCGAAACTTACAGATAGATGGTTAATTTGTATGTCATTGATATGTTCAGTGCTAAGGTAAATAAACACTTTTGGCACTTTTTTCGAGTTTTCATTAGTTTTGTTTTTCCTGTAAATTATTCAATAAATACCGTACCGTGCCATTCATACCGATGTATTATCGTACCCTGACATTTTGATACCGTTACATCCCTTATATATATATATATATATATATATATATATATATATATATATATATATATATATATATATATATATATATATATATATATATATATATATATATATATATATACAGTTGAAGTCATAATTATTAGCCTCCCTTTGATTTTTTCATTCTTTTTTTAAATATTTCCCAAATTATGTTTAACAGAGCAAGGAAATTTTCACAGTATGTCTGATAATATTTTTTCTTCTGGAGAAAGTCTTATTTGTTTTATTTCAGCTAGAATAAAAGCAGTTTTTAATATTTTATCAACCATTTTAAGGACAAAATTATTAGCCCCATTAAGCCAGTTTTTTTCCAGACTGTCTTCAGAACAAACCGCTGTTATACAATAACTTGCCTAATTACCCTAACCTGCCTAGTTACCTAATTACTCTAGTTAAGCCTTCAAATGTCACTTTAAGCTGTGTAGAAGTATCTTGAAAAATATCTAGTAAAATATTATTTACTGTCATCATGGCAAAGATAAAATAAATCAGTTATTAAAAGTATTATGTTTAGATATGTGTTGAAAAAAAATCTTGTCTCTGTTAAACAAAAATTGGGCAAAAAAATAAACAGGGGGGGCTAATAATTCTGACTTCAACTATAAGTGCTGGTGTTGCTGTTTTTTTCTAGGCAACATTTTAAAGATGAGCAGATATGTTTCATATAAAGTTTACAAACATTGTAAAATGCAATTTTTGTTTTAAATTTATGTTCTTCTGGAGAAAGTCGTTTTTGGGCTAGAATAAAAGAAGTTTTTAATAAAAAAATAAATAAATAAATAACTGTTTGAAGTCAATATTATTAACCCTCTTAAGCATTTTTTTTTGCTTGTTTACAGAAAAAACCACTGTTATACAACGATTTGCCTGATTACCCTAACTTGCCTAATAAACCTAATTTAATATTTAAATGTCAATTTAAACTGAATACTAATTTTGAAAAATATCTAGTAAAATATTATGTATCGTCATCATGACAAAGATAAAAGTATATATATTTTTATTATTAAACTATTTTGTTTATAAATGTGTTGAATTTATTTTCGTTAATATGTGGGGGGGGGACAATAATTCTGACTTCAACTGTATATATCACTAATAAAAATGCACTTATAATTATAAGACATCCTAAAAGCCTACAGCAGGTCTAAAGTACTTGCTGAAAACAGTATTTTATTTGTAAATTGCACCCATTTACATATGTTCTCCAATTTTACATAATTATTACAGTGTAATTCCTTGCTCTTTTCTGAGAACTGATGTAAATTATTTATATTTACTGTAGACTGTTACTGCCTTCTAGTGGACATTTAATGATTCTGGCAAATTTGGAATTGAAAATATTTGTGCTGAGATGATTAGAAGGTTTAATACAAATAAAACTGAAAAAGGTTTTAAGCATGAAAACTGAAAAAGTGTTTTGTGTGACAAAAGTGTTTTTATTTTTATTATTATTATTTACCTATAATTATTTTTCTTTTCTTTGTAATATTTTGAGAATCTTTGTTTAGTGTAACCCCTTGCTCCTTGGAAAGAATGTATACTGTTCTAATTGTGAAATACACTCACCGGCCATTTTTTAGGTACACCTGTCCAACTGCTCGCTAACGCAAATTTCTAATCAGTCAATTACATGGCAGCAACTCAATGCATTTAGGCACATAGACATGGTCAAGATGATCTGCTGAAGTTTAAACTGAGCATCAGAATGGGGAAGAAAGGAGATTTAAATAACTTTGAATGTGACATGGTTGTTGGAGCCAGTCAGGCTGGTCTGGGTATTTCAGAAACAGCTGATCTACTGGGATTTTTACGCACAGCCATCTGTAGGGTTTACAGAGAATGGTCCAAAAAAGAAAAAAATATCCAGCGAGAGTCAGTTATGTGGGTACAAATGCCTTTTTGATGCCAGAGGTCAGAGGAGAATGGCCAGACTGGTCGAGCTGATGGAAAGGCAACAGTAACTCAAATAACCCCTCATTATAACTGAGGTATGCAACCTTGATGCGGATGGGCTACCTTAATGTACCCAAAAACAAAACAAAAAAACAAAAAAAAATACTAATACTACTAATACTTTCCTTCTTAGACTTTACAGACCTGAAACTTGCCTATAGCACTTATTCATTGTTGCTCTTGGTTGTGTAAATTGCTTCCTTGTCCTCATTTGTAAGTCGCTTTGGATAAAAGCGTCTGCTAAATGACTAAATGTAAATGTAATGCGTCCAACCTTGATGCGGATGGGTTACAGCAGCAGAAGACCACACCGAGTGCCACTTCTGTCAGCTAAGAACAGGACACTGAGGCTATAATTCACACAGACTCACCAAAATTGGACAATGGAAGATTGAAAAAACATGCCTGGTCTGATGAGTCTCGATTTCTGCTGTGATGTTCGGATATAGGGTCAGAATTATTGTAGCATTGTTGATTGCATCTTCTGATGGCTACAGCAGGATAACACGACATGGCATAAAGTGCTAATCATCTCAGACTGGTTTCTTGAACATGACAATTAGTTCACTGTACACAAATGGCCCCCACAGTCACCAGATGTTAAATCCAATAGAGCACGTTTAGGATGTGATAAAATGGGAGATTCACATCATGGATATTGAGCTAACAAATATGCAGCATCTGCGTGATGCTCTTATGTCAAAATGGACCAAAATCTCTGAGAAAATTTGTTGAACCTGTGCCACAAAGGATTAGGCAGTTTGGAAAAATAGGGTTCAAGTACTATCAAGGAGTACCTTATAAAGTGGCCAGTGAGTTTATATCTACCGTTACTGACATCTAGTGGACATTTTATAGTTCTGACAAATGTGGTATTGACATTTTCTACTGAGATAAAAAAAAAAAGTAAATGAAGAAAAACAACTAACTTTACTATCCTAAATCTAGTTTTACAAACACAGATAATATATACAGTTAAATGGATCAGCATATAACAAAATTCCATTACAATGTAGCTTATTTTACATTATAGAATAATTTTGACTATACGTTTTAAATGTGTTTCCTTTCTCATCAAAGGCGTAATTGAAAAATTATATTATTTAAAATAATCCACAATTAAAAATAATATTAACAACAGTAGAATTAACATTAATATGATTTGCAGTTGCCATATCTCATAAGCAGTTAGTGCTACATGGGTCGCCTGAAGTGAAAAAGTCAAAAACGTTGACCAAAGGAAACATAGTAACTGCCCCCAGCATTGAGCCCAGCTGTACTACTGCTCCACACCACACGAGAGCACTGTGGCCTTCGTCTCGCAGGATGACAGCAGCAATTACCTTCACATAGGAGAGGACCAAGATGAATAAGAACCATGCCAACACCTGTAAAACACACAATTACTTTGAGTTAATGTAAATAAAAAGAAAGAATAATACAAAATGTTTATAATCACCTTTAAACAACACCCCATGATGCTTTGCATGAATTACGGGGTTATGATTATGAAATTGTATTTTAATTCATTCATTCATTTTCCTTCTGCTTAGTCTCTATTTCAGAGATCACCACCGTGGAATGAACCGCCAACTTATCCAGCATATGTTTTACACAGCGGATGCCCTTCAGCTGCAACCCACCACTGGCAAACACATACACTCTTGCATTCACACTCATACAGCCAATTAAGTCTATTCAATTCACCTGTACCGCATGTCTTTGGGCTGTGGGAGAAACCCACGCATACACAGGAAAAACATGCAAACTCCATACAGAAACACCAACTGGCCCAGCCAGTTGGGCTCGAACCAGTGACCTTCTTGCTGTGTGGCTACAGCGCTGACCACTGAGCCACCGTGTCGCCGGAAATTATATTTTATCAAATTAAATGATCATGAAATTATTAAGGTTATTTTGATCTTTTTTTGTGTTTACTCTAGTAAGTTAACAAAAATACTTGCATGAAGCATTTATTTTCTGTATTATTTAACATTTCAGGAACTAAAAAAAGATTTTTTATCTGTTCCTACTGTCTAGTCTTACTGTTACATTCTGTGAACTCACTGTTACATTTGTTATTAAAAAAAAACAAAAAAAAAAACATAATCTTTAAAACTTCGAAAAAGAATGTGACTGCTCCAAGTGATGCCACTTTCTCTGGCGGGACACTCTGGAGGGCATTGAGGTATGTATTATTCTTCTCTCATTCGTTTGCACAAAATGTTTACGACATACTACACTACATACATACACTACACGCATACAGTGAAGATGACGCTCATATATGCAGCACGACACCTCATTTCTGCTGTCTTTTAAGTTATTAATATCAAAATGAAAATAGCTGTTCCTTATATCATGTTTTCATTTTATTGTTAAGATATATTGAAACAACGTAGCCAGGGATGATGTTAATAAGGTTATACAGCACACTGTTGCCTTTACAGACATGTCCTCGGGAGTCTGTTTTCTATATCAAACTAGCGAAGTCTGAACCTACAAGGTGAGGATGCAGGACTGAACTGTGTGTAGACTTGGCTACTTATATTGAGGAAAAGCCCCAATCAGAGAGGCGAATGTCTGCAACCCCTCCTCCGTTTTCAGATGTCTCCGTTTTCCCCCATCCACACTGAGACAGAGCAGCAGCGTTTTAGAATGAAAACGGCCTCTTCAGCATTTCCAAAACGCTCCATTTTCGGCGCTCGAAAACTCCAGCGTAGTGTGGACGGATGACATAACCATAGAAAAACGTATGTGTAAATGCATTAGTGTAAACGGGGCCAAAGACTACTAGAGACTATTAAGCAGGTGTGAGTTGGAGGTAATTGGAGCTAAACTATGCAGAGCTGCAGCTTCCAAGAAGTGAGTTTGAGACTACTGAAGTATAACATTCTTTTCATAACCATAAGCCTACACCACTCGCTCCGTTTTTACTATGTATACTGATCGATTGAAACACAGTAGTCACATGCGAAAACACGTGATGAAACATGTACAAATCACTAATACTCACAATAATGACAGCTCCTGAGGTGTCATGAACTAGCAGTGGACAAGGACTCAACACAGCCATGGCCATGATGTAAACTCCAATAAGAGAACCAAGAGATGTGAGGACTCCCATCAGCACTAATGACCTGTTCACAATAAAATAAAGTGTTAAGAATATTCATTACTGTACTGTACGGTTTACATGCAACAAACAGATGCAAATGTTCGTTTATGTATGTATGCATGACCATGTATGAACACAGTGTCTAATTATTTACTTCCTTTGTTACAAATCTATTATTTATGTATTTTTGCTTGAAAACCTTTTACTTTTTTGTTTAAAAAAATAATAATTTTCATCATTCATTCATTTTCCTTCAGCTTAGTCTCTATTTCAAAGGTTGCCACAGCGAAATGATCCACCAACTATTTCAGCATATCTTTTACACAGCAAATACCATTGCAGCCCCAACCCAGTATTGGGAAACATTTTTATCATTACTGCATTAATTTGATCAAAAATATAAGTATTGTTTCTTACAGTGTCTACCTACTATCTTTTAAAGTTACAGTATATACGCATGAACACATATCAAGCCAACATAAAAGTTTGCTTACAAACTATATAAATCTAATTAAACTTCTTCTAGAAAAATTTAGAGAAGAAATTTTCTTTGAAACTGAGAAACTTTGAAAAAAAAAATTCTAAGACAAGATTTCAAAAAACGTTTGTAAAGTCAAAAAACTTTACCAAAAAAATTTTGATCTATTTATTTCATACTTGCAGAAAAAATATTTCATTTAAAATATATATCTCATTTATATTATAGAATAAAATATATATCTTCCAGACTTAAGAAAAAGACTGCTTGGGTTACACTGCAAAAAAAGCTTTTCTTACTTAGATTTTTTGTCTTTTTTCTAGTACATATCTCTAAAAGTTCTTATACCAAGAAGCATTTTCTAGGCAAGCAAAACATATTGTCTTATTTTCAGAAATAATATGCCAATATTAAGTGAGTTTTTCCTTGAAACAAGCAAAATAATCTGACAATGGGGTAAAAAAAATAATCTTGTTTTTCCTTTTGAGATACGATTATTTTGCTTACCCCATTGGTAGATTATTTAGAAAAAAAAACTACCATATTATTTCTTAAAACAAGACAATATGTTTTGCTTTTCTAGAAAAAAATCTTCTTGATTTAAAAATGTTTAGATATTTGAACTAGAAACAAGACAAAAAAATCTAAGTAAGAATTTTTTTTTTTTTGCAGTAGAACCAGACAGAATTTGTGGATATTTTTTGCTATTTTTGTGCAAAATTTAGTGAAAAATCTAAGGATTTAGGCGGAATGATTTTAGGAGAAACGTAACTAAAAACTTAATATATGAAATAAAAAATAATAGCTTTTTAACTTTTTTTACAATGTTTCCAATGCAAATCCAATTAGTTTCTCTTATTTGGTAAACAAAACAAGTCTCTCATATAATATATCTACTAAAAAGACAAAAAGTATTACTTCACAAACTCTATTGTAAATAAATCATATCAACATTTTCATATTAGTCGATAATATAACTGAAATTAATGTAAAAACTGAATAAACTATAAATTTACACACATTTACACAAGAAAATAAATAGACTCGATGGGCTAAAAATCTGCTAAATATCTACAGTTTTCTGCGAGTGCAGATTCCATGTGGGCCAAATTATCCTGTATATTTAATATCCACATATCATTTAGTACAGTTTTTTGTTCAATAAATTATTTCAATATGAAATCAATAGGTGCCAACTTAAAATATTTCTTTTTCATGTTGCTGATGTTGCTCACCTTTGAGTGTAAAAGATGGTGATGAAGCAAGCTATAGGATTGGCAACATTGGCCATAGTGGCAGACCAGTGATAGGCCTGATCTCCATACGGCAAACATGAATATGACTGCACGGATGGCAAACCAGTGTTGGTCAATGCATTCACCCATGTTATGATAATATAGATGTATACAACTTGCACCCATGTGTACGTCCCTGTCCCAAATGAGCTCCTGGCTTTCTGAACAGTCCTTTGAGAATTCATCATCGGTTTCTTCTCCGATTTCTTGTTTTTCCAGCGGGATACGGGACTGCCATTAGGCCGTTCTCGAGCCACAGCCGGATGGTAGTTTAAAAGTAAAAACGCCACCAGACAAACCACCATCATAGCCGTCAGGAAGAAAAAATAAGCTTCAACTGAGAAGTTAGCAGGTTGGTAGCTAGGAACTAGATAGTTAGCATTTTCTTCAGATGAGTTAAAATGCGATTGGTTGGATCTAAGGATTAGAGATGCATTGACGCATTCCATCACACCAACACCTTGAACCATCGCCATTAAAGCCGGGACCAGACCACTTAAACCTTCTCCGATATAATAAGTCATGAGATACTCGGCCTTGAGCTGTGTCATGAAGGGAAGGAACGTGACTGAAGAAGTGCAGTCCACTATGGAGATGAAGAAGATTAGGAGGAGAAGAGGAACACTGCGTTCCACACCTTGCACCACCACTCTTTCACTCCAGAAAAACGCCAGTAAGAGACTGGCTAATATCCCGAAAGCAATAATAAAATAGATAACCGCAGTCTCGCTGAGCGTTCCTGGTCGGAAGCGATGCATTAATGTGACAAACAGAGGTCCGATGTTGGCCATTTGGATGATGACAGAGATGTAGGAGGGAAGATACCAGCCCTCAGGAACATGTGGGACGATTAGCGGAAGTTCCACAAACAGTCCACAGATGGTGACCCAGGAGCCCATGCCAAACAGGCCAGCCAAAATATGGGTGAGGATAGACATGGCCATGATGATTTAAATCAGTACCCTTCCGATTTGGTAAATGTCTTGGTAAATTTGCCTAAATGTCTGCAGAAAAGAAAAAATAAATAAATAATGAGAGAAACGTTAGCATTAGCAACAAAAACAGGGTGGGCCATTTATATGGATACGCCTTAATAAAATGGGAATGGTTGGTGATATATTAACGTCCTGTTTGTGGCAAATTAACATTTGTGTGAGGGGCAAGTCCACTTATACCATAGTCCAAGCACATGTGGTATAAGTGAAGATGGGTGGTGTACATGGTGGCCATTTTGAAGCTGTATCTTGGATCCAACTTTTGTTTTTTTCTAATAAGAAGAGGGTCATGTGACACATCAAACTTATTGAAAATTTCACAAGAAAAACAATGGTGTGCTTTATTCTTTCATGAGTTATTTACAAGCCCCCTCACATATACTAATGTGCCAAAAACAGGGCGGTAATATCACCAACCATTCCCATTTTATTAAGGTGTATCCATATAAATGGCCCACACTTTATAGTTTAACTGACAGCATTTATTTTTGCTCTAGGTCTCACTTGTGCTTAAGAAATTGCACACTTCATTCTGTAACTCTAGGTTTGGTGCAGTCAAGTTCTTTCACTTGTTATTAAGCAGTAAAGTACCCAATGATGTGCAGTATATTAAATATTTTGTCTTGCAGGGGCTAACATTTTCTTCAGCCATAACAACTTTTACAATACAGCACACCTTATGTATGTTATAAAAAGTTTATCACATAATACAGATATTAAGGTTAAAGATATAAGTATTTATAGCCAACAAATTCCTTACTTGCACCAGACAAATGGTGTGGTGTAAGTGAAGATGGGTGGTGACCATGGTGGCCATTTTGAAGCCAGTCATCTTGGATCCAACTTTTGTTTTGTTTTTTTCATTAAGAAGAGGGTCATGTGACACATCAAACTTATTGAGAATTTCACAAGAAAAACAATGATGTGCTTTATTCTTTCATGAGTTATTTACAACTCTGACTCCGGCTCTTGTTCATTTGACAGACTGGTCATTCTTTGGGTTAAAATTGTAAATAATCCCTACAACAAAATTAAACTCTCATTATAAAAAACAAAAAACAAAAAAAAAAAACATTAGTTTTAATCTTTTTATTAATTTAACTTATAAGAATTTAATGATGTTACTAAAAACATTATTTCAAATACCTTTAAACCTATGGCCAAAATTAATGAATAAATATATGTGTTTTAATACCTTTTTGATTCCATAAAGAACTTTTCAGTGAGCATAGAAAACATTTTAAAAATTTAAATTGCACTTTACATTTAGTTGAATTTAATAATATTATTGGTTCTTCATGGAACCATCAATGGCAAAAATAATAATAATAATAATAATTTTTAAGAGTGTATAATGAATCAGCAACATTCACATGGACATGCAGACTTCATATTTAAATCTGATTTTTAAAAATACTTTTTGCTGTTTAATTTACAGACATTAGTCCACACCATGATACAATTTGCTGTACAGTGTTATGTTTGATTATTCACCCAAAATTTGCCACATGTTTTTTTTTTTTTTTTTTTTTTAATCCAGTTAGACATGCCTTTAATTGCCTAAAGTACTTTTAAAAATTGCTGGATCAAATCCTAGCCTCTCGTTGTTTGGAAGCATTTGAGTACCAAATTTTGTTTTAAAATGTAGTATGCAAAATGGAAATAATAATGTCAATGACAATGCATTCCTGTTTTTAAATGTGTATTTACCATGTACAAAGCTTGATGCATTTCCACAAGGGGTCATTCCTACTTTTAAGTTAATATTCTAGTTTTTAAAATGCATATTACAATGATATATTTTTATTTTAAGTGCATTAAAACAGCATCTGGATAACATAAAATTCATTTTGATGTAATGTACTGTCCTCTAATACTTTTAAGCAAATAAACAACAAACAGGTTTTTGTGAAATGCAGAATACATGGATTTGTTTTGACAGTATGTTGATTGTTGTAGTTGCAAAAGGTGGTTGCAAAGGGTACAGTAATGAATACATATGTTGGTAACAGTTTATTTTGATGGTCCAGTTGAGTATTAGTAGACTGTCTGCTTTATATCTGTTGATACTGCTCCTTCAACAGACATGTAACTGACTATAAGAAACTTTGCAAGTACATGTCAACTTCCACTAATCCTAACCCCAACCCTAACCCAAACCTACCAGTCTATAATCTAATAAGATTTAGTTGGCATGTAGATGCAATGTAACTAATTTCAACAAACGGACCATCAAAAAAGTGTGACCTATATGTTTAATAAAATGGCAGTAGCATTGTTTAATATTATACAATCAGAATTAAAGCGCAGAACTATCCATTTTACAAAATAAATAAACCAATTCAACGTTAATCAATGAATTTTTTATTTTTATTTTAAATGTGCTCCAGTGTTACTGTGATTAACTCAATGCAGTTTCACTTTAGATAAGAATCTAAAGTCTGCTAAAGTAAAGTTATTCAGTAACATCTTCAGGGACTCAAGTATTGTCTAACTAATACTTTGATGTTGTGCCAAATTATTTTAAGAACAAAGTCAGGAAGATTGTGCTTATTTGCGGAAAGCCTATCAAAGTGCAAATCAGTTAGCAGGAGATTAATACGATCAAGCAACCTTTCAGCTTTAAATGTGTATATGAATGTTTATAAGAATCTGTATATTTAAGCCTAATAAACCTGGCCTTTAGTTAAAGTATGCCCTTTTCAATAACTGTTGTCATTAGCATGTAGGTCCCTAAATTGATTTGATTATGATCATTTTGATGCAGTTATAAATCTGATTGGGTGTAACTAGTTACAAAGTAATACAATACTGTAATTAAATTACTTTTGTGCTGAAAAAGTAAAGAGATTACTGTACATTTTTAAGTCATTTAATTACAATTACTTAAAAGATACTTGCCTTAAATACTGTGCATAAAATTAAGAGTTGTATAAATTAATTCAGAGAAGCAGAGTAATATATATTCTGCAGAGAAATGTAAGTTTTTCAAATAAAGAACATTTATCATGCATCAAGACAATAGGTTTAAGAAAAAAAATGAGATTTTAGATCATGACAATCAATGTGAGTTATACATTTAGAATTCAGATAAGCAGTAATTGTAAGAGTAATTGTAAAAAAAAAAAAAATATATATATATATATATATATATATATATATATATATATATATATATATATATATATATATATATATATATATATATATATATATATATATATATATATGTTATTCAGATATTTTGCATATTAACAATTTAAAGAATTTATTTAGTCTATGCATCAAGATTTATGTGGATTTGCATTGGGTCAAGTAATTAAATTACTTATTGAGTAACTAAGTTACAGACAAAGTAATTAGAAAAATAATTCAAATACTATTTTAATTATGCATGTAGTAGTTAGTAGCTAAATTACTAACTTTTTTAGAAGTAACTTAACTTTAAAACAATTATGATTAGATTAGATTAGAATTACTGATTAGATTTATTTATTTTAAACAAAAAAATCCTACATAAAACAATTCTATAAACAATAATACGTTTCAACATGGTCGAAATGGAGTGGGATGAAGCACAAGCTCATTATTTTCCCCACGCCATTACCACACACACATCATTCAGCTATTACTTCAACTTATTTCTTCTTTTACTTATCTCTTTTTTTTTACATGAGACATATTTTATCATTTCAGCATCTTTGACATATTATATGTTTGATTCCATTTGTACATTTTAAAACATATACGCAAAAAAAAACCATAGTATTGCAAATAGCCATTATTTGAAATGTCATTATACCTTTCACCTCTATTCATCATTATATTCCTTTAATAATATTTATACAACTTTTTAAATTGATTAATATCCTGACATTGTTTCAGAATCTGTTCTAGACTATTCCATAATTTCACACCACATACAGACATACACAAACCTTTTTTTAAAGTTGTCCTTGTTTTTAACTTCCTAAATTTTAGTTCTTCTCTCAGATTATACCCACCTTGTCTTTCTTCAAAAAACTTTTGTATGCATTTTGGAAGAAATTTATTCTTAGCTTTAAACATAAATTGTGCTGTTGAACTTAAGAATCTTCAATTTAAAAAATTAAGGATTTGTATGCTCCAAATACCCCACATTTTCTGTCATTCTAATTACTTTTTTTGTCTTGTACATAAGGATCATAAGTTGCATATGCATTCCCCCAAATTTCAACGCAATAACTCTAATATATGGCAACATAAGTGGATTATATAATACATAAATTGATTTATTGTCCAGGATAAATCTTGCTTTATACATAATTGCTACAGTTTTTACAAATTTTGATATCACAACACCAAAAAGCTTAACTGCATATTCTGTTACTTCATTATAATTTTTTTTAATCTATATTACGTCTAGTTTTCAATTTCCCAAAATAAAATAACTTGTTTTACTTATATTTAATTACAATTTGTTTTCATCAAACCACAATTTCAATTTATAATTTACTGTTTTAATCAACTCTATAGGTTTTGGTAAACTATCCCATCTGCAAATAAAATAAACTTAAACAAATCTAATATCTTATATCATTAATGTAAATTATAAACAATATTAGACCTAAAAATGATTCTTGTGGTATGCCACAATTTACATTTAGATATGATTATTTATGGTTGAAAAAATGTAAAATAAACTACAATAAATCCATACTTAAGACAAGTAATTAAAATAAAAATTTAATATTCAAGATGAATCAACGTGAAAAACTAGTTAAAACAAGGTCTAAAAGAAACAAAATAATTTAAACTTATAGCGTCTAAACCACTTAAAACTCTTTACAAATGTAAATACTTATGCAATCATGACGTATACAAACAAACCTCTTTATCCAGATTCCTCTTGAGAAATGGAGAAGAAGCGAGATTTCTACCAGCCAAAAATTACATCGAGCACAGTAGAAGCGAGCACGGTAGAAGCATCTCATATCTGCAAAGTAAAGATCTCTGTCGCTAGTCTCAGCCTACTTTGCTTTCTGAACTTTAGCACTTTTGTGGAATCTGTGGATGATAACACGAAGATAGCTACTCGACATCCATGCTCCGTGACATGAATGTTGCATTTACAGTTTTTTTTTTTTTTTTTTGCTTTGGGTGTTGCACGTATTGTCCATCTTATTACAATTTTTACATTTTCTTATCTTGTCAATAAGTGTTAAAAGCATCTAATTTACTATGATAATTCTGGTCATTGAGTTGAATGGGATCTTCGAGTTAATAAGCTACTGCCAGCCAGCAAACAAATTAACAAACGGTAGCTAACAAAAATAATGCTTATATTGCAAGTTAACTTGTTAACAACTGTGTATATTTATTTACAACGTACTAGCTAATGTTTTTTCTCCTATATGATTGCAAACAGACCCTTTATATACTAAACTGTTGTGCAAATATAAACAGTGCAGTTATTTTTGTAATAAGCCTATCAAATAATTAGCAATTAAAATATGCACTTTTTTGCACAAACACTGCACAGCATGCCACTTTTTACAATTGGATTGTTCGGATCTACACTATAACAATATTAATAACTGGAAATGTATATGCAGTATGCAGCAATGAGCAAAGGAGAAAAAAAAAAAGTTCAATCTGACTTATACTCACATGATTCGAAGCTGATCATATGCTCTGTAAAATGAGAGAAACACTTTATATCCTCTGGGTGTGAGTGGGTGCGTCCATTTTAGCCAACCATGCATCTGTCTGTTGATGTTTTATCAAGGCAACATAAACTAGATGGTGTGTAATTTATTGTAATGCAAATATATAACTTTAAAAAAAAAACATTCATTACATTAAAGTGCTATAGAGAAACATGTAGTGTATCATTGGTAGGTAATTAGCTTTCTTGTGTGAATTCATATTGAAAATGTGTGTTTTCCTTTTCCAGATTGAATGGTTTTAACTTTGGTAAAAGATTAATTATTACCACCATGTTATGTAAGAATGTAGTAAACAAGTGACTTAAAACAAGTGCTGGTGATCATTAAACAAATACTCTTTGTGATCAAGAGGATTTTTACATTTCTGCAGTTTTGAAGTTCAGTTTTAGATTTATTTTGGGAACATCTTTGCATTGTCAATTTTAATGTACGACATTTACATTAAATGGATGGTTCATTTAAAAACAATCTCATCATTTCACCCCTTATCATATATTGCCATATCATGCTGCAGCCCAAGACCGGTTACTCACTGAAGCTAAGCAGGGCTGAGCCTGGTCAGTACCTGGATGGGAGACCACTAGGGAACACTAGGTTGCTGTTGGAAGCAAGTGGTGCTCGCTGCAGAGCCATTTGAGGAGAGCTGAGCTCCAGCGAGGGGGAGCTTAAGCTTGAGCTCCACCTTTTTTGCACTTCTTCTACGAGTGATGTCACTGGGGGTAGGGTTAGGGGTGGGGTTGGTGTATGCATTAAAACAGCTTACAGGAGGAGGAGCGACAGCTCATGCTCCCCCTTGCTGGAGCTCAGCTCTTCTCAAATGGCTCTGCAGCGAGCACCCTCTCGTTGGAAGTGGTGTTAGTGAGGCCAGCATGGGGTGCTCAACCTGTGGTCTGTGTGAGTCCTAATGCCCCAGTAGAAGTGAAGGGGACACTACATTGTCAGTGGGCGCCATCTTTCGGATGAGACGTTAAACCGAGGTCCTGACTCTCTGTGGTCATTAAAAATCCCATGGCACTTCTCGAGAAAGAGCAGGGGTGTAACCCCTTTGTCCTGGCCAAAGCCCCTCTATTGGCCCTTACGGTCATGGCCTCCCAATCATCCCCTTTCACCGAATTGGCTCTATCACTGTCTCTACACTACACCAATAGCTGGTGTGTGGTGAGCACACTGGCGCCGTTGTCCTGTGGCTGCCGTTGCATCAACAAAGTGGATGCTGCACACTGGTGGTGGTGTGGAGAACCCCCCCCCCATGATTGTGAAGCGCTTTGGGTGTACGGCCATACACAATAAATGCGCTATATAAATACACATTACATTACATTATAATACATTTACTCTTTTACCCTTCTGGATATAAACCTTTATGCGTTTCTTTCTTCTGTTGAACAAAAAGGGGATATTTTGAAAAATGCTGGTTGCTGGAACCTATTGACTTTCATATTAGGAAAAATATTCTCAACGGCCACTTTATTAGGTGTTTGGCAGCAACTCAATTCATTTAGGCTTGTAGACATGGTAAAGACGATCTGCTGCAGTTTAAACTGAGCATCAGAAAGGGAAACAAAAGAGATTTAAGTGACTTTGAACATGGTATGGTTGTTGGTGCCAGACGAGCTGGTCTGAGTATTTCAGAAACTGCTGATCTACTGGGATTTTCACGCACAACCATCTCTATAGAGAATGGACCGAGAAAGAGAAAATATTCAGAGTGGTAGTTCTGTTGGTGCAAATGCATTGATGATACTAGCCATCAGAGGAGAATGGCCAGACTGGTTGAAGCTGATAGAAAGGCAACAGTAACTCAAATAACCACTTTTTAAAACCGAGGTATGCAGAAGAGCATCTCTGAACGCACAACATGTCGAACTTTGAGGCGGATGGGCTACAGCAGCAGAAGACCACAACGGGTGCCACTTTTGTCAGCTAAGACCAGGAAACTGAGACTACAATTCGCACAGGCTCACCAAAATTACACAACAGACGATTTGGAAAAATCTTGGCTGGTCTGATGAATCTTGATTTCTAGATAGGGTGAAAATTTGGCATCAACAACATGAAAGCATGGATCTATCCTGCCGTGTATCAATGGTTCAGGCTGCTGGTGGTGGTGTAATGGTGTGGGGGATATTTTCTTGGCACGCTTTGGGCTCATTACCAATTAAGCATTGTGTCAACGCCACAGCATACCTGGGTATTGTTGCTGACCATGTCCATCCCTTTATAACCACAGTGACCACATCTTCTAATGGCTACTTCCAGCAGGAGCGCAAATCATCTCAGATTGGTTTCTTGAACATGACAATGAGTTCACTGTACTCAAATGGCCCCCACAGTCACCAGACCTAAACCCAATAGAGCACCTTTGGGATGTGTTAAGTGGAACGGGAGAGTCATATCATGGATGTGCAGCCGACAAATCTGCAGAAACTGCGTGACGCTTTCATGTCAGTAGGGACAAAAATCTCTGAAGAATATTTCCAGTACCTTGTTGAATCTATGCCACAAAGAATTAAGGCAGTTCTGAAGACAAAAGGGGGTCCAACACAGTACTAGTAAGTACCTAATAAAGTGGCCGGTGAGTCTATATAGTTATCAAAGTCAATAGGTAGGAGAAACCAGCATTCTTCAAAATATCTTCTTTCAACAGAAGGAACTCAAAAAAGGTTTTAAACATGTCAAGGCTTAGAAAATGACAGAATTTTCATTTTTGAGTGAACTATCCCTTTAGCGCTAGATTTTAACCCAATATTACAAATAACAAAAATAGCTGCTGTACTAAATGATCATGGTTAATTGACTAAACACATGCAAGGAAACGCGGTAAATGAAATTTCAAGAGTGATAAGCTTTATATTGTTATTATATATCACATTCACAACATTTCTGTTGACAAAAGAAAATTTGCTCACAAAGCTCAGATTTAATGCATAAAAACAATGAAAAAAAAAACACATTCAAAACAGCATATAATTTATATGGTGCCATATTTCCAGCCTAATTGTCAATAAAGACCTAAGGGACATTCTTCATATTCAAAAGGCAATGCAATTATGGTACTACAATTAAAGTGTAATGCAGCAGAGTTTAATAAAAAACTTTCATTAGAGATGTCAGGAATGCAGTTAGTGCTCACTTCAAAACTCACAATTCTTTTGTTAAGGTTGTTCTAAATCTATACAATTAGTGGCACGACTAATTGTCAATATGTTTAATAATGATTAATAATAATAGCATAATAATAATAATAATAATAATAATTACACATTGAACATTCTTAAAGCAGCATCTGAAGTACGAGATTCATTTTGATTAATACAGTGCGGAAAATAAATTTTGAACACGTAATGTTTTTTTTTCCTGGGGATAATCTTTCTAAAGGAGCTGTTGACATGGAATTGAACAAGATTTTGGTAAAACCCAAACAGCACAAACAAAAATTAAACAAAACAAAAACAAATCAGGAAAAATATGTGTAATAACAATAAAATGACACAAGGAGAAAGTACTGAACTACTGAAACGTATTTAATACTTTATATAAAAGGCTTTTTTGGTGATGGCAGCTTAAGGATGCCTCTTATATTGAGAATGAAGTCATACGAATTGCTCAGGTGGGATTTTTTTCACAGACTTCAAAAGAGTGAAAAAATGTCATGGTTCTATGGGTCTCGTCTATCAAATCTGATCTTTAATTTGTATTTTATATTGGATTCAAGTCAGGTGATTGGCTGGGTTATTCTATGGCTTGCTTTTCTTTCTCCAAAAGCATTTGAGAGTTTCCTTGGCTGTGTTTTGCATCATTGTCTTGCTGAAATGTCCACTCTGGTTTCATCTTCATCATCCTGATAATGTTGGACTGAAGAAACTAATATTATTGATCGATGAGGAAAACCAGAGGGTTGCAGAATAACCACTAAGAGATTTCAGCTGCTGTCTGGGCTTTTACTCCCTTTGTACACCTCCCTTCCTTCATGTGTTTAATACTTTTTCACTTCATTTTATTATGCATAACTTAATTTGTAAACTAATTAGATATGTTTTCGTTGCATATATGAATTTCTTTGGTTGTTACCAACATCTGGGTAAAATTTCAAGTGAACGGCACCTTTAGACATATTTTTTATGAGAAAAGTGGTGATGTGTTCAATACTTATTTTCCCTGCTGTATACTGGCCTCAAATCTAAAACAAGAAACAGCTAATTAAATGTAAAAAAGTGTAACATCACAGCATCATTCATGGCAGATATGACAAGTTTGACACGTTCATTTCAGCTTGTGCATTAAAAACTAGCAATTTGCTCAATTTAAACAGAAAGACGAAGTTGTGTGTGTCATTCACTTTGGAATGTGACGATACAGATTTTTGCTTGTGGTCGACAAAACCACAAAACATTTAGTTTTTTGTATTGGAACATTGTAAACTTACCGGATTTGTGTTCCTCAACAGCAATTAGCTTGCTGTTGGGAATACTCAAATGTTATGCATATTACTACAATACACAGATAAAACATATAATAAGAGTCTTTTTACTTGCATATACAGTAGTGTATAATTGCTGACATCCTGATATTGAGGATTTCCGACTTGTGCAATTAGACCTGCTTTCATTTCCAACCACACATTTCTTATCTTAGTGCATGAAAACAATCTTTCCTTTAGTCTAGATTAAAATGTTCACACTCAAAAGTGTATAAACCACATATTCTCCACATTCTTAGTGTCACCTCATGGTGATTAAGGCATTAACTTGAAATGTCCTTTGAAGGCATTTTGCTTTGATGGTTTTGCCATTTCTTAGTTTACCCTATGAAGAAATATCTGTTACAAAATTCCTGGAGTGAACATAAAATCAAGTATTGTATATTAAGTTTAACTGCAAACATCTGTGCAGTCCCGTGCTCGCTGGAAGACCTGATACACACTGACCATAGGGAACATTGTGAGAGCTCCTATGAGAGAACCGGCCTGAATGAAGACTCCACACCAGAGCAAAGCTGCATGTCCTGCTTCATGAAGAAGAGTCCCAACCACCACTTTGAGGTATGAGAACAGTCCGGTGAAGACGATCCAGGACAAAATCTAAATGGAGAGGGAAGAGAATGAAGGGAATGATGAGAATCATAATACATGTGTATTTTATTTTTTAATAAATATCAGGACATAATAGTTCTAACAACTTAGTTCTAATAACTGATTTCTTTTGTCTTTGCCATGTTGACAGCACATGTTATTTCACTAGTTGTTTTGGAAAAAAATCGTATTTAGCTTAAAGTATAAAGCCTTAACTAGGTTAATTTGGTAACTAGGTAACACTTGGTTCATTAGATAAGTCACTGAAAACAGTGGTTTATATGAGCAATATCGCACTGCTACAAGTGTGATATTGCATTTATTCAACAGTTTGACGGCATAATCGTGTACATAAAAAAAAATAAATCAAACACGGAGAGTCTCAAAATCCTTTTGTATGAAGAACTACTTTCTTCCGCCATTCATTCACATCTGCGGCTGACGTCACTTTAGAACTAATATTTGAATGATTCTCTATAGAAATATCTAAAATTATGACAAAACAAGTAATTTAGCTGACATTTTTAGATTATAAGGCTGAACAACATGTAATGCCATCAGTCTAGAGACATTTCTCAGTATTTCTCTGTTGCAATCAGGATATCACAATAATTAACCCTGAAAAAACCCAAGCAAAGCAATCACTAGATTACTGTTGTGCTTGCGATAACGAAAAAACACTAATCACATGCAGGCATTTCTTTAGTTTTTCTTTTTACAAAACTAGTTTGCAGTAACTATAATAAACAGGAGACGCATTCGAGAAAAAAAAAAAAAAAAAAAAAACAGAAGGCCAACCAAAAAGTAACTCAGGGTTATAGAAAGAGTGTGCAAACACAAAATACATACATTACTGATAAGTGAGTCCCATCTCACACTAAATACACTACAATTCCTATGGTATAAATACAGCACTGCAACATAAAAAAGAGCAAGATTAGCCTCGAATGTCACTCTCCAATTTTTTAATGTTTTGTTCAGTCAGCCTGATCTCACGAGAAAACATCAGTATTTTACGTTTTGTCAGTTTAGCGGCTTATTTGTACTAATTCATACGAGTTCAGCTGTATGAAAATGTACTATTTTAAAAAGGAGGTGTGGCAATCAACCCCACCCCTAAACCCAACCGTCATTTGGTGATGCGCAAATCATACTAAATTGTATGAATTAGATTGTACGAGTTCATACGAATTAGCCACTAAATCAAAAAGTTAGGAATTGGCATAAGATTGCATTGGATCAGCTGTAGTTTTAAAATATGCCAATCTTTTCTCCTCTTAGGGCTTATTATGCAGTCTCTGTCATCATCTTGTGGATGGACAACTTCAACCATCATTGCTCTGCTCAATGACAGGCTGATGGATGCCGACGCACTGTATCTCAGAAATTATAAATATTTAAAATATGCACTATATCCTTATAAATAAACTGCATAGATGCAATCTAAACAACTACATTCTTGCCTAAAAAAGCCTCAAAAGTATATTATGTTGTCCAATAGTAGCAATATTTTTCAATATGTAGCGAGTTTATTTAGGTTGAGGAAGCTGTATGAGTGCTGTTATTCCGGAATGTCGCATGGCTATCAGCCAATCAAAATTCGAGAACCAGACAGAACTGTTGTATAAATGTAAATATATTTCATGTTTGTATAATTTAAATTTATATATAATATTTCTGAAAATTTTTTTAAATACTTTCATATAATTTTTAATATTTTATGCATTTATTTTATTATAAAAAATCCTTTGCTTTTTTAAATAGCACTGAAAATATATTTGATAATATATACACACATTTAAACATATATAGGACCAAATTTATATTTATGCAGGTTTGGTTGCATTTTAATATCTTTTTATTAACCAGTAAATGTACTCACTATAAGTTAATAAGAGGACTGTAAATAAAGTGCTATCCAAACTTCCCTGTGCACACATCACATGAGCGATTATGAAATTCGGTCTTCTGGACATGCATTTATGTTTTTTTTGTTTCGTTCTGAGTAAGTTCCTCTCCCACTCATTAATAAAACCCATTTACTAACCACTAGAGCAACTCCAAACTGGCTTCCTAAAAGTGGTGGACAGGGACTTAATGCTGCCAAGGCCATGAGATAGGCAGCGAAAATAATGCCTCCTATTGACATCATACCAAGACCAACGCTGGACCTGTAATAAAAGCTTTCATTAATTTCAAGTCTAAATATTCAGTTCACAGAACACAATAATAACATGACGGACATACATAAACAAACTGTACATACACATCTTTTTTTTGGTAACTATGTTTCTGGAGTTCATAGATGCACACTTGTTATTGTTTTGCATTTGTAATATTGAATGAATGCACTTGACAACATCCACTATGGATTAAAGTGCTCTATTTGAGGATATACAGAAGTGGGCATCTAACGTTGCGTCTGTAATTGCATACAACATAGGATGAATTCTCTATTATATAGAACACTACCTGACAAAAGTCTTGTTGCCTATCCAAGTTTCATGAACAACAAATAATAACTTGACTTCTGGTTAATCACTTGGTGTCAGAAGTGGCTTAAATGAAAGGTAAAGGCCTGAAAATAGAAATAATCATGCCTTGATTTTGAATTATATAATTAGGACAGTAAGGTCTGACTTTGCTTAGACAAAAGTCTGGTCACTTAACAGAATTAATGTACAGTGTAGAATATAAAGTCATGGTGCAGGGGAAAAATAATTGATATTGTGTATAACTCCCATGAGCTTGGAGGACTGCATCCACACATCTCTGCAATTGCTCAAATAACATATTAATAAAGTCATCCGGAATGACAAAGAAAGTGTTCTTGCAGGACTCCTAGAGTTTATCAAGATTCTTTCGATTCATCTTTAATGCCTCCCCATACATTTTACCCCAGACATGCTCAATAACGTTCATATCTGGTAATTGGGCTGGCCAATCCTGGAGCACCTTGACCTTCTTTGCTTTCTGAGTATAAGTAGGAGCGATATTCTTAAGATAGTGCCCTCTTCTGTAGATTGAAATGTAATTGCGCAGCACAAATGTCTTGATACCTCAGGCTGTTTATGTTGCCATCCACTCTCTCACAGGTCTCTCGCATGCCCCCATACTGATTGTAACCCCAAACCATGACTTTTCCTTCACCAAACTTGACTGATTTCTGTGAGAATCTTGGGTCCGTACAGGTTCCAATAGGTCTTCTGCAGTATTTGTGATGACTGAGATGCAGGTTAATAGATGATTGATAGGAAAAATCTACTTTCTGCCACTGTTCCAACCTGAACTTGAAGTCAAGTTATCATTTGCTGCTCTTACAACTGGGATTGATGACAAGACTTTTGTCAGGTAGTGTATATAAAAAATAATATGTGAGCCAAGTAATAATAATAAAAAAAAAAATCCTATTATTCAAAAACAGTAGATGTGAAGTACCCAGGTGACCCTCCACTGTATTTCTTGTTGAGATTCTAAAGTGCACACCTAATGCATACATTCTTATCCCATGAGGCCACATGAGAGAGTTTATAAATGAATGTGAAGCAGTTACTGTAGGTCATTTTATAATGACTACATAGTGAATGTAGTACATTCAAATTCCATTCATATTACTCAATATCAATAATTACTTACAATAATTACTTACTATTGATATTAAAAAACATAATTTTCTGATGGTTGGGAAGTTTGGGAAGAACATTTCAAATGTAAGACCTACTCAAAGTATGCAATTTTGTAAATATGGGGTACTCTAGGAACTCAGATGGGAATTACCTTAGTACGCTCAATTACCTTAGTATGACAAACATGGCCACAAAGCAGGCCAAAGGGTTTGCGATGTTTCCCAAGACGACAGAAAGGTGAAAGGTCATGTTGCCATAAGGAAGACAGGTGAAACTCTGTACAGATGGCAACACACCGTTGGTCAACGCATTGGATATTCCCAGCAAAAGAAGCATGTAGATATTGCGAGATGTCCAGAAGGCCACAACGGGAGCCTGTTTTTCAACTTCGACTTGCTCCTCAGAAACTGGAGAATCTCCATTTTGTAAAGGATGGGTCTCTTCCTCCGTGTTCCCCATTTCCTGCTTAGCTTTTGGAGCTTCTTCTGCTGGAGCCTGAATGACCACTCTGTATGTCAGAGCTAGGAAACTTGTGGCCGAAATTACAAGCATTACAGTCAAGATCCAAAAGAAAATTTGGGCTGGAAAGTTTTCTTTGAGATAATGGGCTTCTGTGCCATTGGATTTCTCAATGCACTCTAGTTTCCCTACACCCTGTCCCAAAGCGACCACACAAGGAAAGAGTGCACTGAGACCTTGTCCAACAAAGAACGTCCGGATATATTGTGGAGGGTACCGATACATAAAGGGTAAGAAGGTGACATTGGAAGTGCAGCAGAATAATGACAGTATAAAAGTAAGCAGCAGGAATGGGACAGATCTAAGCTCTCCAGAGACCATGGCCACCTGGGACCAAAATAGAGCAAGAAATGCGGATGCTACCACTGCTAGCGCTTGTATGATGTGGATGGCCAATCGCTCATTCAGCCATCCTGGAGCAAAGTGGTGTGTTAAAGTGACAACCACTGGTCCCAAATTCCCAAACGCAATCAGAACTGAAATATAGGCAGGCAAATTCCATCCTGTAAAGAAAGAACATGTTTTAAAGTTCTACAGATGTCAGGGTAAAACAGAAATTGCTTTCATGCTCTTAAACCAATGTATACCTTCAGGTAGAACTCCTACGACAACTGGCAGCTCAACCCATATTGAGTCTACAGAGATCCATGAGCCCATTCCAAACAGGGCCACAAGAATGTGTGTGACAATGGCATGATTCCACCATGTATCTGCCATTTATGTGTCTGGAAAACAAAGTTAAAGTTATAGTATACATTACGTCAGATACAAAAAACCTTATGGGTGCCAACCGTATGGGTGCCTTCTAAAGTTTTCTTCTAAATTTTGCATTTTTCTCAGGCTCCCATGTGCAGGTTCATTCATTTAACTTTTGTAGCAAGTAACAGGTTATTGCCATTGCCTGAAAAATAACTGAGCATAAACATAGGAGGCTGCATTTAGAGCAGAGATGCCCAAACTTGGGCCCACGGGTCTAAGTTGGCCCATGGTAACCTTTGATTTGGCCCGCTATCCCATCTGAGAGGTAGAATAATGGGGAAGGTTGGGGCAAATGCCTTGAACAGAGACTGTCAATTCTAATTGAACATAACCATTTGTTAGTTTGTTTAATTTTTGAGCTACAAAAAGCAAACTGAAATTAAATGTTTCAATTAAATGTTGATAACTATTTAATGTACAGCTGAAGTCAGAATTATTTAACCCCCTGAATTATTAGCCCACCCCCCCCCCCCCTTCCTTATTGTTTTCCCCAACTTCATAATAGTTTTAATAACTCATTTCTAATAATTGATTTATTTTATCTTTTCCATGATGACAGTAAATAATATTTTAGTAGATGTTTAAAAGACACTTCTATACAGCTTAAAGTGACATTTAAAGGCTTAACTTGTTTAATTAGGTTAACTATGCAGGTTAGGGTAATTAGGCAAGTTATTGTATAACGATGCTTTGTTCTGTAGACTATCGGAAAAAAAAACTGCTTAAAGGGGCTAATAATTTTGGTCTTAAAATGTTTTTAAAAAAATTTAAAACTGCTTTTACTCTAGCTAAAATAAAACAATTAAGACTTTTTTCAGAGGAAAAAATATTATCAGACATACTATGAAAATGTCCTTGCTATGTTAAACATCATATAGCAAATATTTTAAAAAAAAGGAAAAATTCAAAGGGGGTTTAATAATTCTGATTTTAACTGTAAATATCAATACTTGATGGATAAAAGACATCTCCATTGTTTCCAAAACTCTGTTGTGGATGTTTGCTATTATTGTAAAAAGTCCATTGTAAAATATAGATATATGTAAAATTATTTATATGATCATACTTTTCTAATATTAATAAAGGATTTACGCTCTCAAGTTAAATGTAAATAAGGGTGTATTTATCCTTTTGCACAATGCTGTGAATAATTTAGGATTGTAATGAGTAAATGCAGTAAAAATGTGAAACATACATATTCAGTGTCTTTTACTCAGATACCCCACTAAATGCAGTGATGTCTAACTTTACTGTGGTTTTCAAATGGCTGTGCAAATAATATAAAGTGCTGTCTTGAGCATTTTCAGGAAGTTTCACCAAAATCTGACTTTAATTGCATTGGAAGAATGTACAGAGTAAACTGATATTAAAAAAAAAAAAAAAAAACATGACAAAACCATTTGACTATCTTGTTCATAAACAAAGGTGTCAGGACTTTTCATCTTGATGACACTGACACTTTCATTGACATGAATACTTGCTTTTGAGGAATGAACTATCCATTTTGAGCAAGTAACACGCTTTTGCAGGTTGTCAGCTAGGTTTTGCAGTTTTTACTATATGTTTTGAGAAATGCGTTAAATGTAAATAGTGTTGTGAGAAATACAGCAAAGCAAAGCCACTGAGAAAAACTGTAAATGTCTTACTTTGCCAGATCATTTAGATTTGTAAAATAAAGAACAACCATGTAGATGTTAATATAATAAATAAAGTAAAAGTAAAGTAATTAAATTATAGTTTCTATAAAAATATATGACAACACATTTGCATGTTCAGTATTCGGATATCAATTAATGGCCAAACTGACCTGTAGGTATACTATGAAATATATATATATATATATATATATATATATATATATATATATATATATATATATATATATATATATATACATACATACATACATATACACACACAGTTGATGATTAGCACCCCTGATTTTTTTTTTCTTCTTTTTTAAATATTTCCCAAATTATGTTTAACTGAGCAAGGACATTTTCACAGTATGTGTAATATTTTTTCTCTTTCAGAGAAAGTCTTATTTGTTTTATTTCAGCTAGAATAAAAGCAGTTTTTAACATTTTAAGTTTAAAACTATTAGCCCCTTTAAGCTATTTTTGATATGTCAAGAGAAAAAACCATCGTTATACAATAACTTGCATAATTACACTAACCTGCCTAGTTAACCTAATTAACCTAGTTAAGCCTTTAAATGCCACTTTAAGCTGTGTAGAAGTGTCTTGAAATTTATCCAGCAAAATATTATTTACTGTCATCATGGTAAAGATAACGCAGTCATTAGAAATGAGTTATTTAAACTTTTATGTTTGAAAATGTGTTGAAAAAATTATCTCTCCAATAAACAAAAATTGGGGTAGAAAATAAGGGAAAACACAGGGGGGCTAATAATTCTGACTTCAACTGTATGTATATATGTAGTGCTTAAGTGTTTGTTTATTTTTTATTAAACGATAACGATGATCATGAATCTTCCTGTTCTCATTGTGCTAATTCCAGTTTTGCAATCACTGGTCTAGTGTAATGTGTAATGCATTTTCGATAAAGATAAAAAATAATAAACAAAACTTTAAACATTATTTCTTTCTACCTTTTTTACAACAATATGAAACATTAATTTGCAAATAGTCAGAATACATTACCTAAATAAAGTAACCTATTTAATGGTACTAACATCAGCCATTGTGTATTCTGTAATCAGGAACAGAGTATAATTTCTATATAATCTACTCAGCACTGTGTGTCTGTAAATAGATCTATAATGAATGCTGAACTTTTGCAAAATAAAATTTAAAACAAATTTTATTCAATTCATATTGACACAACTCTAGAATATTACATATATTGTACTACTCTAATATCTAGAGAACAAAATATAAACATTTTAATATAGCACATCAATAGTATATAATTAGTATTACCAGTTATTGTTGTATTAGTAATGCTGATAATTACTAATAAAATTAAAACTAATATTTAATAAAAGTCAGGACAAGTAGGCTGCAAAATGCTTTTATTTCGTGAAGAAAGTTCTATCAAAGAAATGTATAAAAAAAAAAATCGCTAAATGAACTAATGCACTATTTTGACAAAATAAAATGCACTATTGCACTAATTTCAACAACAAAAGTAACAAATCTGTTAGTAACATCTGAGAACAAATCTTTTTACTATAAAAAAGCAGAAGCTAATGCAAGTAGGTTGTATTCAACATTTCCATCAACACAATCAGTGAAACTCAAAATTCTCCCTGTAGCATGTCCCAAACATATTTTTTTATGTCAATTGTACTGTTCAATTTTTCTTCAGTTTGACTTTTCTGACCATTTGCTGTGCTTTTAGGGTCTGGAGGCGATGCTTGAGTTTGGGTCTGTTGAGTGATCAAGCACATTTTCAGTTGAAGGTGAAACGATACTTTTGTCATTTGGTAAGACGTCCTTCAATGTAGAAACCATGTCATTCAAAGAGAAGCCAATGTTACTTAGCTTTTTATCTCTAGAACCCGAAATGCTCTTCTGGTAGTTCAGCTCAGAGCGGATGACCTCACGTTTATGATTTAGACTGGCACCTTCCAGTTTTTGAAGCAATCGTTCAACATCTTGCTTGCTTTTACATGGGCCGCCATACTTTGAAATCGTTCCAATAATCATTTTCCTATAAATGTGCCCCTGAGCTCTTTGCTTTAGTCTAGATGCTTTCATTTTTTTTAGATTTGCACCTTCAATGATGGAGTAGGGTTTCGATATCCATTGCTGCATTTGAATGGTTTTCTGAGGCGATAATGAGGCTGCTGGTGATGTAGGTGTATCTGACACCTTTTGAGACGCAGGTTCTTGTTGTGCCTCTTTAGAAGCGCAACCCTCAGTCTGGTTGACAGCTTTATCAGGCCGTTTTTTCTTATATGGGTATGTGTGACCAAAGGGATACTCCCCCATCAGCTGTAAAAATGTACAGTTTGCCATTTGAACAGCTATATCCCCAGGCAGATCTTTGCAGTGTTTGCCGCCAGGTAAGAAATCTTTCAGATTGTCCTCCATTACTGCTGCAAGGGCTTTCATCATCTTCTGTAAACAAGTCTTCAAGAGAGTACCATACTGGTTGTCAGCATTGTCTCTGCAAAATCTGAATACTCCTGCAAAAGTCCCCTCTTGGATTGGAGCTTGTAAGAATACATTTACAAAGTTCTCCGGTTGCAAAAGGCGACTCGTGTCTAACGAACATTCCAGGAGTTTGTCATAGAGGCAAAAGATGTACCTACTGAAAAAAGGATATTCTCCATCGCTCTTTAAGAGTTGCCAAAAGGGACCTAAGACTTTGAGGTAGATAATGGCAACCACACAGACCAGAGTCTGCAAAGTCTTATCGTTTGCATCAGCATTGATGCTGTCCAACAGGATGCTTGAGTTGTTATTTAGAAGCTGCAGGTCGGATACAAATAAAGCAACTTCTTCATGATGATGAATGAGTCCAGCAGCTGCCTCGAAGTAGTTAATCACACGATTTGACCGATAAATAGGCAGACTTGAAGGGATTTTTCTCTCTAGGCAAAAGGCAAGCCAGAGTCTGCGGTAGTTGGGGTTGGTCACATCACTTGGACATAACATTTCAGATGCCATATTAATGTAACGAGTCACAGCACTCTCTTCGAAGTTGACAAAAGTCTGGAATCTGGGGTGCTTGTCGCGTCCGAGTTTCTCGGCTGTGGTAAACACTATATCTTTTTCGAACGAAATCATTTGCTGCTCAGTTACATCTATAAGTTCAAAAAGAAACTGGGAGATGTAGCGCAGAAAATCCAAAGGTGGGACTATTGGATGAGTGCTTGCTTTGACTTTTTCATCAAGGGATCTCAGATCATCATCATTCTTCAGCATTGCATTAAAGTGATTCTGAAGTAGATCCAGTGAAACCACCTTAGCAGCTTCATTTGGTCCCCCATATATGCCTGCCATCTTTTGCCAAGACAAGACAGCGATATCAAGAAGCGTGACATTGTCACCTGTGTCGGTTTTTGTATCTTCCTCTGGATTTTGGTTCTGGGATTGATGGGTCTGTGATCCCAGTTCCTTTTTTACAAACATTGCATGAGGCATTTGCTTTGGCTCATGCTGCTTTGGTTCATGCTGCATTGGTTCATGCCGCATTGGCTCATGTGTTTTCACAGTAACATCTATCTGTGAAATATTGAAGTGTTCATCTTCATCCTTCATTGCAGTAGTATGTTTATACATGCGCCGTTTTCTCTTCAGATGTGCTTTGTTCATTGCCACCCTCCTGTATTCAACATCATCAGCATCAGCTTCAGGAGAAAGATCGAACGGACTCTGAAGAAACTCTTCCAGCAATCCACGGCTTCTCTTACGGCTCCTCTGATTATTGCGGTACTGCATTCTGAAAATCCTGAGATTCCCACGTAGGAGCTTGTAGGCCCTTTGGATCTTACCATCACTACAAAATAAAGGCTCAAAGTTACGAATCCAGGACACTAAAACGACTGGGTCTAACTTCTCCCGTGAAATAAAGTTAGTCAATTCCAGAACTAGGCCATTTGTGAGAGCAGTTAATTTTGCACGATCTGAAAGGTCTGACATTTCAAGCAAATCTCTTCTTCCGATTCCGATGCTATCACATATAGGTCCAACAAATTCAAAGTTGACATCGGACTCAAAAAAGTTCTCTCTAGCATCTCCAGTAAGGCTCAAAGCTGTAGTCGTGTTTCTCTCAATTAAGCTTCGGAAATCAGCAGACTTAAACATTGGGATAATCTTTTGGAGCCATTGTATTAAATCAACCCATGAAACATCTTGTTCTTCTCTCAACAGCCCAATCTGCACCAACATGCGATTTTTCCAATTCTTTCCATCTAGCTCCAACAGATCCCCATAATGAGCGCCAAGGAAGTCATCAACAAGTTTGGAGTAAAAATCATCCTCTGGAAGACATTAAACAACATAGCTGAATTAAGCACCAGCAGCACATATATACATACAAAAGTCTAAATAAACACATATCCTTTACAGCATAGGTCTCAAACTCAGTTCCTGGAGGGCCACTGCTCTGCACAGTTTTGTTCCAACCCTATCCAACACAGCTGATCCAAATAATCGAGGTGTTCAAAAGAGTTGTAAACACCTTCAATATTTGAATCAGCCGTGTTTGATAGGGTTGGAGTAAAACTGTGCAGAGCAGTGGCCCTCCAGGATATGAGTCTGAGACCTATGCTTTACAGAAAAAGATGAGTCTCATAAGCTTCATATGTTCAAATCATATGTAGAACACACAAGAAACACACTTGAAATGTGTAGTTCTAGAAGATTTTCATGTGAAAATAAATCTGATTACTTGCTTATTTTCCCACATGAATATGTTCCAAAATCTGTTTATTTTACATGTGTTTTTTTCTGTAAGAGACATTTTAAAGTAACTATATTCTCTCTGTGTTCAAAGTGCATCTTTTAAAAATTATTTGTTTTGATTTTAGGTGATTGAAAACAAAGTAAAAAGTTATACTCACTGAGTTCAGCAGCAATGGTCTTAGCACTTGCACTAGAAGAACCAAAGTCTTGCAGGTCCTCCATAATTGAGCATCAAAGTGGCTTGGCTTGTTTTTTTAAACCATCTGGAGAAGCACGCTTCCAAATAAAGGCCAAATAAATGTTTTAGTAATAAAAACCATAGCATGGTAGTCCACAGCTAAGCTTAACGTGCAACAAGGATAATCCCTCACAGTATTTTACTGTGGTAAATATGTTATTTGTGAGACCATTGTTTTGATACTGGTATTACATGATTATAGCAGTATTCACCTTAAGCTTTTTTTAACATTCACATTTACTAAACACATTCTTGGTATACTTTAGGTTAAGTTAGTTCTGTAGTAAGTTAGTTAAATGGTTAATTTACACCAAATTCGGTTTTGCCTATTATAACTAATAAACACAAAGCAATAGAACTGTGGTAACAGTAACAGGCAGCACTTACAATATATATATATATATATATATATATATATATATATATATATAAAACACGTGGATTCATTGTGTGTGGATTCATTGGTAATGTTAAGTAAAATTACCTGTTGCAGTAAGCTGGATGAGTAGAATTAATTTGAACAAAAATAATAGTTGAAGAGTGGTGTAAAAGGTCATGTATATCATTGCTAGCTTTACTAGGATAAATCAAGGTCAGGTCACATATTGTGTCAACTGACAATTTATTAGTTAACGTTAACCTTGTATAACCGATGAACAAAATGTCCACGCCCCATTTGTGCACGCGGTTGCTTTTCGTAGCAGGTAACAGTTGCACGTTATTTGGTTATAATGGCATAAAATCGACCGATAAGCCTTGTTTGTTTGGGTTTTAACAATTTAAATATCCGACTGAACACTAAAATATTTATAATTTCTCAGTTTGTTCTTTCAACAAATCGAGAATAAGTCGATGCTGCGTGTTGTAAAGTCTGAAAACATGTCTGTGTTAATCTCTGATAAGAGAACTAACTTACCCTTGGTTTAAAGAACGTTATTAAGAAAAAACCTATTTAGAACTTGAACATTCAACGCATTCATACAATCGCGCCAATGGTAAGGCATGCTTTTACAAAACAGCAATTATAATGAGTTTATGTGAAATCTCAGAATACACTCACCGATTGTGCTTTGCTTTGTATGTAGTAGGTGTGTTGTTTATCCTTGTTTTTGTCTTTTGGACCCTTTGCAGTTTGTTTGTGGAGGGAGAGAGAGTCAGGGTTCCGTTTCGGCAATAAAGATCATGTAAACGGAGGAGCACCCACTCTACATCATGCACTTCCTATTTGAGTCACGTGTGCAACTGAAGCTGCTGCTACTACTACAGTAGTTTTAGCTATATATATATATATATATATATATATATATATATATATATATATATATATATATATATATATATATATATATATTAGTATTTTTTCAAGAATATTTCGATCAAATGCAAAAAGAGTGAGTCTAAGTCACTGTAATAACGATATATGTAGACATATTAAGACTTTAATTTAACATGCATTTTAAAGGATAATTCATTTGTTCATTCACTGATTTTTCTTCAGCTTAGTACCTTTTTATCAGGGGTCGACTCAGCAGAATGAACTGCAACTTACCCAGCATATGTTTTACGCAGCGGATGCCCTTCCAGCTGCAGTACTGGGAAATGAGTTATTATTATTATTATTATTATTATTATTATTATTATTATTATTATTATTATTATTATTATCATTATCATCATTATTTGTATTATTATTAATTATATTATTTTTATCACTTTTTATGTTTTGCAGAATACAGAAAACATTTTGATTGCAAAAAAGAGCTTGTTTAATTTGAATTTACATTTGAAGCTAATTTTACTCTCATTTCTTATGTTAAAAAATACCTACATTTAGAACCTTCAGGAAAGAAATGTCCTCACTGAAACCCGTTATTATTACCCATATTGACAAAAATCTATTTTAATACAAAAGGTGTATTTCATATGAGCTTTTTAATATTTTACTCTAATTTCTTTCTCACAGATCTACTTTATGTAAATGATATACTGTAAAACATAGATAAAAAGGTGCCAGTTGAAACAAACAAAAATGTCTTTACTAAAGATAGATTTTTTTAAAAATTCCTCATAAGAACATACAGAAAGAAACAAATAACCAATCATAGCAACATCTTAATCAACTAGGAAGTCCAAACAACAGCATCCACAATAAATAAATAAAATAACAAAATAATAAAAATAAAAACAAATAAATATAAATAAATAGCAAAATATAATGCAAGGGATTAATCATCTGAAATGTCTTTAACAGACTACATAGTTTAAGGGCTTTTTTATGTCTCATAACTGCCACTGTCACAATATTAACCAAAAATTACAGATCAGCTTCTGACAAAAAGATAAATATTTTATAGTTTAAAAAAATCTAAATCATGTATTACATATTTTAATCTTAATCAAACAGAAATGTCATCCCATAACTTTAAAAAAAATATTTGGCCTTTATTGACCTGTGCAACTTTTTAATGAAGATACAAAACGTTTGCGTCTATATCAGCGTGCAAAATGTCAAAGTTATTTCTAATTTATCCTTTTTTAGTGCAATGAATATTCTGTTTAAAAAGTTTACTCCAAACCATGTCAATATCTATGACTCCAAACTAGAGTGGACTAAGCGGACAGGCTAACTTCTAGGCAGAGCTTCCTCACTGAGAATTATACCGGATATGACTACATTTACTGACCAAGGTGCATCTTGGGACTCGGATAATAACAACAAAGGAGCAAGGCGGCAGTTCAGTTTATTGTTGTTTTTAATTTAAATAATTGAGCTACAGACGTAAACTAAATTTGCACAAATCTCTATATTTACAGTGAATCTGCTGCTGAATTTATACAGTAATAAAGAGAAGCGATTGTCAAGTTAATGAACTGTCTGTATATGTAGACAGTTTGTGTATTTTGCTTTCATGGCGATCTTTTATGCTCAGTGCTGCATTTATTAGGTACTAACGTTAGTTGTAGATATAAATCATAATGGAAAGCACTGTAGCGCAGGCTTCCTCTGCAGAAATGTCAGCAGCTCAGTCTAGCAGAGCTGAAACATCCCCAACCAAACCTGCAAAGAGAAAAGCTCCTTTGAAGAGAAAAGCTGATTCTCTTAAGGATGACAAAAGCAAAAAGAAAAAGAGAAAACCCGTCAAAAGAACTGTAAGACCAAATTACACCGTCCAGGAGGGAGAGGACATGCTTTTGATCATATCAAATATAAGCAGTGGTGACAGTGTGTGGAAACCCAAGCGGAAGGTGGGTAAGAAAAAAAAGACTAACAAAAAAGCCAAGACCAAAGGCTCTACTAGCAAAAAGGAAAAAGCTCCAGTAAAAACTGAAGTCCTCAAAGTAAGAGAGGAAACTGATGATAAACATGATGTTATGGACAGTGCAAAAACAGACCGTTTTGATCACTGGGGTCAGAGTTTACCATTGGAGATCCTGGTGAAAATCTTTCAGTTTGCAGTTTTCCAGGATGGAGCTGTACCTCTTCTTTGCAGGTAAACTTTTTGCTGTATTAAATTGTACTTATTTTTGTCCAAGTTATGGAATATCTATTTTTGGTTTGTCTCTTTATTTTTTTTATTTTCCAATTACTTTTTATTATATTTTAACATGAACATTTCCATGAGCCAGATACTGTATAACACAAACCAACAAGCAAGCAAATGAACAAACAAAACGAAAGGCTCCTCCGTATTTCACATCAGAATACAATATCACCTCTTTTACAAATTTTCTAGTAATACATTTCCAAATACACCATCTTTTAAAAACAACATAAAAGGTTCCCAAACTCTATCAAAATATGTACTTATTTCTTGATGTATTATTCCATTGACATGTTTGTTACCATCTCTTTCAGCCTATGTTTAGTGCAAATATACTTTTCCAGTTTAATAAAATACGGTGTTTCGCTTGCAGAATACATATATTCATAAATATATGCTCCATCTTTTTTAACTTAATCTCCTTGGAATATAAAAGAAATAAAAAACAAAAGGTGACATTGGTACATTTGAGGTCAGAATTATTAGTCCCCTGTTTATTTTTTCCCCATTTTTTGCTTAACAGAGAGAAGATTTTTTTAACACTTTTCTAAACAAAATAGTTTTAATAACCCAATTCTAATAACTGATTTATTTGATCTTTGTCATGATGACAGTAAATAATATTTTACTAGATATTTTTCCAAGACACTTCCATACAGCTTAAAGTGACATTTAAAGGCTTAACTAGGTTAACCAGGCAGGTTAGGGTAATTATATAGTTATTGTATAATAATGTTTTAGTCTGTAGACTATATATATATATATATATATATATATATATATATATATATATATATATATATATATATATATTAGGGGTGTCAAAATTAATTGTTTCTTTGGTGCACCGTGATGCAGACGCGGACAATTCGGTATCGGTTCAGTAATAACCATAACCGGTTATTATGTACTGACGTCATTTATCTCCTATGCTCTCTGTCGCGAGGGAGGTGAGCGCGAGTATTTACAACACTCAGCCAACTCAGGGCTGGTCCGTGGCATAGGCACCATAGGCAAATGCTAAGGGCGCTGTATATCCAGGAGGGCGCCAGAAATGAGCGCGGTTCAGTTGGTTTTGTTTTCGATATTCTTGACACGCATTCAGTTACAGATGGCAATAACTCAAAAACCTCTTACCCTAAAAAGATCCAAAGAGTGTTTTCAACAAAAAGACAAAGCTGGTTATGTTTCACAGCTGTCTTTCTTTTTTTTGCTCCACACTACGAGCACTGCTCCGTTTAAGCCCTCACAATATGTGTATAGCCGGGATAGCTCGCGCTGAGAGGAGCTCTCAGCAAGGGACGGTCGGAAAAGTGCTTATTTTTTTCTTTTTTCTTTTTTTGTTTTTCTGATCCGCTCTTCGTGAGCTCTCCCTGTTGCGAGGGCTCAAGTGTGTGTGCGTGTGTGTGTGTGTGTTTGTTTCTTTGGTGCTGTCTATGTTTGTGTTTAAATGAGAGACAGTGTGGTGCTGTGTGTCTGTGTGTTTATACAGACAGCTTGTTATAACCTCTCCTCTAAAATATAACACTGTATATGGAAAGCATTGTCAATGCGCCGTGATGCACCGAAATATCGAATTGAACCGAATCGAAGGCATGATAATCGTAACCGAACCGAACCGTGAGACCAGTATAGGTTCACACCTCTAATATGTATATATATATATATATATATATATATGTATATATATATATATATATATATATATGTATATATATATGTATATATATATATGTATATATATATGTATATATATATATATATATATATATATGTATATATATATATATATGTATATATATATATATATATATATATATATATATATATATATATATATATATATATATGTATATGTATATATATATATGTATGTATGTGTATATATATACATATATATATATGTGTGTATATATGTATATATATGTATATATATGTATATATATATATGTATATATATATATGTATATATATATATATATATATATATATGTATATATATATATATATGTATATATATATATATATGTATATATATATATATATATATATATATATGTATATATATATATATGTATATATATATATATATATGTATATATATATATGTATATATATATATATATATATATATATATATATATATATATATATATATATATATATGTATATATATATATATATATATGTATATATATATGTATATATATATATATATATATATATATATATATATATATGTATATATATATATATATGTATATATATATGTATATATATATATATGTATATATATATATATATATATGTATATATATATGTATATATATATATATATATATATATATATATATATATATATATATATATATATATATATATACATATATATATATATATACATATATATATATATATATATATATATATATATATATATATATATATATATATATATATATATATATTAGAGGTGTGAACCTATACTGGTCTCACGGTTATGTATATATATACCTTAAAGGGGTTAATAGTTTGGACCTTAAAATGATTTTTAATAAAAATTAAATCAGCTTTTATTCTAGGTGAAATAAAACTAGACTTTCTCCAGAAGAAAAAAAAACCTTATCATACAAAAAATTCAAAGCAGTGCGAATAATTCTGATTTCAACTCTATAATAACCTCAATAATCTTTTTTTTTTATCATTTCATTTCCACCTTTCCAGAAGTTCTGTATTCCTTTACATTAACACATACAGTCATATAGTGTTCCTTTAAGGTCTCTACATCTCTAACAAGTATCTGGAAAATTTTCATTGTATTTATGCAATTAAACTGGAGTTATGTAAATCCTCATCAACCACTTATATAATAGCAGTTTTAGACGAGTGTTCATTTAGTGATTGAGCTTTCTTGCATGTCTTCATCCAGTCCTTTTAAGATCTAATCTCCAAGTTTTCAATTTACAATTTGAAGATTCCTTTGATCCTGACACAATCATCTTGTGTAATGCAGAAATTTGTGATTTGAGGATACATTTTCTTTTTTGTAAATGCTTAAGGAAATGTTTTGCAGGAATACTGTATGTACTAACAATTTCCTCAAATGACATTAGAATATTGTTAACAAATAAATCTGCTATCTTTCTAAATCCCTTCTCTGCCCATATGTTGAATCCTGCATCTAACGCACCTGGTTTAAATTTTTTATTGCCCCAAATTGGACTGAAAATAAGGTATAGCAGGCACTGAAAAATGTCTTTATGTCAAACCATATGGAAATTATATTCATAACTATGGGATTGAAAACAAGTTTTTTAAGATGCTTTATAAACAGTAATTTAATTGTAGACCATACTTAATGCTAATTGATTTCATCTAAACCCAAATCAGGCAGTCCTGAGATAAAAAATAAAACTCATTTGTTCTAAGTTGCACAGCCCAATAATACCAATGCAAATTAGAACATTGTAGACCTCCTCTATCATATGGCAAATACAGGAGTGTTAGAAGGAGTTGTTATTCCAAAGGAATTTAGTGAACACTTTTGTTGAACATGTCTTTGAAATATTTTTTTTGGAGGAGGCAGTGGAATATTCTGGAATAAATATAAAAAAAATGTATAAAACCTAATTTTTAAAAAATATTTATTCTAAAATATAATTTTTTTACTATATAATCTTTATGTTATTCTTTCATGCATGATGGTCAGGCTATTTTTCTGCCCCATTTGATTCCTTTCACACTCATTAACTGTAAATCATTCAAGTCAAATGCAGTCACCAGACTGTATATGTTAATTGAAGCTAAATTGTCAGGAGGCTAAATGCTATCTAGCTATCATATGCATCAAGGAGCACTTTGAAAATGAGGGCAAGTTGGTTTTATATTCTCACATTCGTTTACCGACAGCTCCCTTTATTGTTTACCATGGTAATTTTAATATTCTGAATAATATTTAATGTCAATTTGGCTTTAAAACAACATTAGCACTATGTAATGGGGTATATTCACACAGACTTCAGTCAATTTCAGTCAGCCAGCCCTAAGGCTTCCCATTAACCGTCATTCCATTTTTAGAAAATAGGAATCATTTTTTTAATTATTTTTTGTCTCTTTTTCTTTTAATCAAACAATTATTTGTAAAGGTCATGTAAGGGTCATATATTAACTGAACTTCTACTGTTGTGTGTGAGATGCTGTGCATACTAATTAGCATTTTTGCAGAAGTAGATAAATGCTGGTCCAAAATTAAATTCAGCTCTGCAGAAACCTGTCTGAACACAGAACAAAAAAAGTTTTATGCTTTTATTGTTGTGCAGAGAATTCGTAGAAAAAGAGGACTTATGTCTGGGGTGCGGCCAATGGAGGACTGAACAATAATTGACAAATGACGAATTTCACTAAACTCCACCTGTTAATATCAGCTGCCTATATAAGTTGGAGTCAGAAAAAGAAAGTTGTTGCGCACCTCCTTAATGTAACTTTTGCATTGAGGATAACAGAATTCTGTGAATCGAATTATTCATTTGTATCCAATAAACTGTTATGATTTTTGACATTGCAGAAAAACCTTTCCTGACCTTTTTTCTTGAACACGCATGGAATTGATTGAATATTCAAACACCATTCAAAATCGCCACGTTTAAGATCTGATTTCTTAAAAAAAAAAGAAAAAAGCAATCTTCACTGCCTGGCTGAGATACAATATAAAGGGGGTATCATACCAAACACAAAGCACTGCATTATATTATTTTTTTCCACGCCATGTCTTCAAAATATGGAAATTGACCATGAACAGTGTTGTAATTCAATAGTCATTTGCTGCTAATATGATTTCACTATTTAGAATCTGCAGTGAATATTTTTCTGAAATTGTATTATTAAGGAGAAAGTCTGAATGTATGAATATAATAAAACCAACTTTACCTCAATCACTTTGAAGACAAGCAAACAGGAAGCAGGAAGTTTTTTTCCAGGAAGTCTGCAGAGAATTGTTATTGTTATCCTTTGTTGTTTTCATTGCGTCTATAAAAGTCCTTCAAAATGATATACAAGCTAAAACCATTTTCAATTATGCAGAGCAGAAGAGTGGCCTGTATTTCAGAAATTCAGCTTTTTAGTCAGGGAGTTTGATATTAAGCTTAGATTAGGGGGCTATTTACTTTTTGAATAAAAGTTTTCTAAAGATACTTTTTTATAGGTGCATTTATTTGCTGTCTTTCAAGGGTTGGCAGAGTTTGTCGTCTGTGGAATGGAGCTGCATCTTCTCCCATCCTGTGGCGCAGTGTGTCTATTGGATACTGTTGGATTGAACCTGGTAAGAGTCAGTTACCTGGGACAGAACAGAAGATTAAGAACACTGTAGACTGGCTAGCTGAAAACAGGTCAGTGGTTGAACCAAACCAGAAGTTTTTTGTTTTAACTGGAAGAACTTCTTGCAAAGGCTTGCAAATCTTTTTCATGTTAGATAATGTGCAGTAAAATATCATAAATACAAATGAATTGATGTTATATCTGTTTATTGCAGATTGTTTCAGCTGAGAGAGTTTTCCCTGTGCCATTGGAAAAAAAATGTTGATTATGTCATTCAGGTAATGAAAAAATTATCTAGTCTCAAAGTGTATGTCTAGTATTAGACTATATTCATTATAATGTTTTGGAAGGATTGTGTATATAATACCTTCTATGTTCTTGTTTTTTCCAGAAAGTTTCACAATCATGCCTCAGTCTTCACTCTCTCAAGCTTTCCTACTGCACAGGAATGACAGAAAAGGCTTTCCAAAATCTTGGTGCTGACTGTCAGTCATTAGAGGATATAAATGTGCAACACTCAGAGGTTTGTTTGTGATTTTGTTGCAGTTTACGTAGATTTAAAAAGACAGTTACTCTATTTTACACATCATTAAACATGTACACTTAATTAAACATACATATAGACATCCCCTATATGCAACAGAGTTGCAGATTAACTATGCTTATAATAACTTATAATTAATTGTAAATTTAATTTAATTTTATAATAATAAAATGCACATTTTGTAAAGCTGCTTTAAAAAAATAATTATTGTAAAATAAGTTTTTTTTTTATCTACTCATTTTAGTTAATTCTGATTTTTTTGCTTTTTTTTCCTGTTCTGTGGCTGTACAGAACAGATACAGACAGTTGTCTAAGCAAAAATGTAAAATTTTAAAACATTTTGTCTAAACACTACACACAATTTATACACCCACATTTATACACACAGAAATATGAAATTACTTCTATATCACAAATGCATGCAAGTACAATAAACTAAAAAAACATCATACAAATCTCCATAATAGAGAAAGACATTTGTTTATGAAGGTAAATCAGTAGCAAATCCTGAAAGTTGTGATAAAAACATTTGTATGTGTAGGTTTAAATGTACACTCACAGTTCGGATGCGAATAGCTGAATCTCTCGATTTGCACACACAGAAACATATGTTTTGAATTTGAAGTTACAGAATAATTGTTACGTATTATAAAATGTCATTCACAGTTACAAAATGACAGACACAAATGTGTATGGCAAATTTACCTGAAAACCTGTTCAACCACAAGTCGGTACTCACAACCTTCCTTACCATTACTTTGCTATCATGTAATGATGCACTACCTAATCCAGTGTTTCTCAACCATGTTCCTGGCTGACCACCATTTTGGCACATTTTTCTTGTCTCCTTAACCAAAGACACCTGATTCAGATCATCAGCTCATTAGCAGCGACTGAAAGACCTGTATTGGGTGTGAAAGGCAAAATAGGCATTCAAAAGATGCAGCCTGTTTCTCAATTCCAAGAACGCAGAGAATGGACTCATGTTCTTATGGAGAGCGGTCTTGCCAAGTTACCTCGTATGAACACACTCTGGAAACGGTGAGTACAGAGACCGAATCCTATGAGAAATGAGATGCTGCGTTATTTCTGGGTTCTTTCTGATGGTCACATGACCTTCTTAGGTTTTTAATGGAGAATTATTTAAACATTACTGCATTCATCCAACGATTTATTGTTTTTTCTTCCCCTTTTCAATATATACTTTGCAAAAGATGCATTTCAGCAAATAAACACCCTTAATATGTTTATGCCTTTATTAAGAGTTTCATTGTGAATGTTTACTTTCTCATTTAGAGAAACTCTTGAGATAAATTAGTCTTTAATAATAATAAGTCTTTAATAATAAATCTTTTATAATAAATTTATAGAAAATGCTGTGCTTGCCACCTCTTTAATTCAGCTGCAGTGACTACTCGATTGAGTTTTGTGCTCAAGTCTGCATCGATGTGTCCTCGAAATTATGAATGCATCTAGGAACTTTCAAGCGTCCTCTTTTTTTTTGCCGTCTTCAGTTTTGGAACTGAACTTTGTCAGTTGATAATGACGTTACACGAAGACACAAGATTGCTGAAGAACGCATATTGAGAAACGGCTGCAGTGTTGGTGGTCACCCAGGAACGTGGTTGAGAAACACTGCGCCACTCAATATTTAACTTCATTTGGAAGTGCTAATTGTATAAAATATAAATCTTTGAGATACCACAGACAGTTATTTCTAGCTATACTTAATTAATAGAAAGTTGGCTATAATAAATACATCTAATTTTAAGTTTTCTTTAAATTGTCATTTTAACAAATAATAAAATTGTATTATTTTTTTCTGTGCCATGACTGTGGGGAAGAAACAGTTATAGTACAGCCACCTACACTTACTAATCGTCTACCATTTAATGCTGGGCAGGACAGGTTTTGAAGCTGCAGAAGGGCTTGACTCCAGGGGTTACTACAAAGAGGTTTGGAATGACATGTAGGGAAGCAATAATGGCAGAATAGTCATTTTTTATTTTTGTCAGGTATAGTAGCATGCAACCCATATTTTTTGTTTTGTTTTACTGCTATTCCTTATATATTTTTTTCTCTCTCTTTTAAATATAGATCAACGTTGATGGTCTTGTGTCATTCCTTGAGGCATATGGCAACCAAATAAAAAAAATTTACTTCACACACAGCACAAAGAGTGACAAACTCCTCAGTGCTTTGTCTGTAAGTTGATTTTAATTTGTGTACTTTTTGTTTACTTAACTGTTTACTTGATTGTTTGTTCTAATGTTTGTGAATATAAAGAAAGGTTGCTGTCCTGAGCTCAGGCTGCTGGAGATCAATACTAAATTAGATGGCGGATACTCCCAGCTCCCCATCTGTATTCAAGGTTTGCAGATTGGATGCCCCAAACTTCAGGTATGAAACTTAAATATGTTGTGATCTTCACATGTACATGTCCACAAACCAATTATAACCCTTTATATATATATTTTTTAATTAAACAGTTTTTGTTTCTTAATTACATTAATCATTAGACATTAATCATTAAAATGATTATTTAGAGTACTTAGTAGACTTTGTGCTTAATGCCGCTACCACTTTAAAGTGTTAGTAGACTATGTGTAGTGCTAACACTGCAACAACAAAAAAATCTGACTTTTTTTTTATTAAGCAGAAGTTCTGATTTCCAATCAGGACCACAGGGAGATGCCACAAGATATACCACATAATATGTCACCCATCTATTCTAAAACACACTTGTAGTAACAACTGTGGCAATCATCATTGATGTTTGTGCATCACTAAACCACTAAATAACTTACTTGTTTTATCCAGCTGTGAGATGTAGTTTTCATATCATGTGCTCATGCAGCGGTGTGGTGTTTAACCCACTGTTTAGTCTGCATTTTACATAGCACATTAAGACATGGACAGCTCAAAAACAATCCCAGAATTAGAGAAAGGGTGTGCTTTTGAAGCTAAATACACACTGGATTGATTTACGCATTCTATCCATTTCTGATAACAACACTGATTTACTTGCACCCACTTCATTTTGCACTGATAAAAGTTATTTTTACTTCTATAGAGCTTAACACAGTGCAATACAGATTACTGGCAATAAGATTTACACTACCAGTCAAAAGTTTGGGGTCAGTAGAATTTTTTAATGTTTTAAAAGCTTATCCTGCTCACTGAGGCTGCATTTATTTAATCAAAAATACAGTACAAATTGTAAAATTGTGAAATGTTATAGCACAATAAAATAACTGTTCAAAAGTTGTTTATAATTTATTTTTATAATTTATTCCAGTGATTTTTAATGATGAATTTTCAGCTTCATTACTACAGGCTTCAGAGTCACATGATCCTTCAGAAATCACTCTAATATAAATTATTATCCCTTACATAATTGCTAAATCAGGCCTCTCTTACAAAAGAAAAATGTAACAACCCTATTTGTGAAGTGTTTTTGAATGGAAATATTTGACCAGATTCAACAGAAAAATGTACAGTCTTTGGGCCCTATCATACACCCGGCGAAATGTGGCGCAAGCCGCGCCGCAATAGTTGTTTGCTAGTTTCAGCTTGGCGCAATAGTCGTTGTGACGTTTTGCGCCACGCTGTTCAAATAGCAAATGCATTTGTGCTCATATGTGCTCCCATAGGCAGGGGCGGACTGAGACAAAAATTCAGCCCTGGCACTGTTGCTACACCAGCCCACATTACCACACCGACACAACCCCACCCACGGACACGCACAATAACTATTTATTTTGGTGTAAAGATGGTGAAATAATATGACATTCTTGCCCGATTTTGATTATGTCCGGGTAACCTTGGATTGGGTCGGCCCATCTTTAAACCAGGCGGCTGTTGCCGATTGGGCCAAATGCTTAACATTTATTATTATTATTATTTTTATCATCATCATCATAATATCACATCTAGCAAGAGATAAAAGCTGTCTGCACTTAAAAACAAAAACAAATAAATAATAAAAAAACTGACCGGCCCACATTTAAAAATTGGTCCGGCCCCTCTGGCATTTGCCAGAATTGCCAGATGGCCAGTCCGCCCCTGCCCATAGGCATTCTGATCTAAAAAGGAAGGTGTTCTGAGGCCCTTTGCGTTGCTATTCTGAGAAAGTAATAGATTTTTCAATAGACCAGAACAAAGCCAGTCTATTGTCCAGCGCAGAGCGCGTTAGTTGTGCGCCTGGCTTACACACTGCTTAATACACACAAGATGTAGAGCAATACGCAAGGGAGCTGTCGCGGACGCCGCGATCTCTATTCTGCTGCCCTAGACGCGGATATAACTTAGGGCGTGGGTGGTGAGGGTAGTGTCGCGGATGCCGCCTTAGACGCGGATATAACTGAGGGCGTGAGAGGTGAGGGTGCTCTGTTTAGCTGTTTTCTTGCTAGTGAAATGCTCAGTTTTTCCACTTACAAAGTCATAATGTAAATAGCAAATGCGCTATGGCGCGATGCATCTGGCTCTTAAAGGGAATGGGAGATGAGACTCGGATTGGTTTATTCCCAAAACACACCTATAACTCATTAAGAAAATAAGCTCAACCATGCGCCACGGCGCAAAGCGGATTTTTTCATCCTTATATTAGCAAAAGTGGATTCTGACACGCCCTAAATGCGTTTGCGACCTGCACTTTGCGCATGGATCGTGAAAATAGAGCCCTTTGTCTGTAAAATAGATAACAACTTACATAATTAGAGAAATTTAGTTTAGACTATTCCACAGATTTTATCCAGCCAAGACATTTTTGGAAGAATTGAAGTCGGATATAGATACATGCTGCTCTTTCTGTAATATACCCAACAAAACTGTTGATCAGATTTTTTGGAATTGGCCTCATAAACAATGCTTTTGTATTAAACTTGCTTTGGTTATTCATTGCAAAATGCTATCAGGATTCTTGTTATCTTTTGAGGATGTTTTTTTTTTTTTTGATAAAAATTAATATTTTATTATTAACCTATATATATATATATATATATATATATATAGATATATATATATATATATATATATATATATATATATATATATATATATATATATATAGATAGATAGATAGATAGATAGATAGATAGATAGATAGATAGATAGATAGATAGATAGATAGATAGATAGATAGATAGATAGATAGATAGATAGATAGATATAGTTGAAGTCAGAATTATTAGCCCCCCTAAATTATATATGTTATTGTATAACAATGGTGTGTCTGCAGTTGGGTGCTGTCTGTTTACGTAGCTTTTCCAGACAGCAAGATATATGCTATGGGCTAGTTAACCTTCACTTATTAACTTGAAACTCCTCACATGGATTTAAAAAAAAACTTGCTCAGGTTCTGTGTGGAAGCATTTTACAGTCAGTGGTGCTGCAGATAAAACAAAGTGATACTGTATGTAATGTGTGCAAAAGTGAAATCAGCGGAGGCAGAGATATCAAATATCTGTCAACATATTCATAATTATTCATTCATTTTCTTTTCGTCTTTGTCCCTTTATTAATCTGGGGTTGCCACAGTGGAATGAACCACTAATTTATCCAGCATATGTTTTACGCAGTGGATGCCCTTCCAGCTGCTTCCCAGCACTGGGAAACATCCATACTCTCTTATTCACAATCATACACTACGGACAATTTAGCTTACCCAATTCACCTATATTGCATGTGTTTGAACATGCCAACTGACCCATCCGAGGCTCGAACCAGTGACCTTCTTGCTGTGAGGCAACAGGGCTACCCACTGTGCCAGCACGCCACCCTCTATGGAATGCATAATCATATGCACTTTAAGCATCCTCTTCTGGTACTGTCTGCCAACCCCCCACAAGCATCAATCCCCTCATCAGCACAGCCATGTTCTGCTAAATCCTCCACAGGCACCAAACCATCAACACAGCCACATTCTGCCCCGGCAAGTCAGTTTCAAATATAAAACTAAAAATGTAAAAAATAAAAAAAAAATTGAATAAAAACATAAAAAGCAGGCAGATGACAATAGCAGGGCTGTATCTTTTAGTATTATATAGAATGTAACTTTTGTTCTGCCAGATCTCCCAGTCAGGGGTTTATTTAGTTTTATTTAGTTAATTTTAGTTTTTGGAATTCTGTGCATTAGAAAGAAGTTCTATCAGAAGTAGAACAGTTCTTTGAAATATTATTTGATTTTATTCTGTCTATTCATTGTCCTTCAAAAAGAACAGTGGTGGTGGGGTTTATAATGTTCACAATGGTATTTTATTATTTGTTGGTTTAACCATGGATGAGGTAATGGCTGTTATGGTATTTTCTTTTCAATTACATTTCCTGTTACATGTTTTGGCGCAGTAGGTAGTGCTGTCGCCTCACAGCAAGAAGGTCGCTGGTTCAATCCTCGGCTAAGTTTGCGTTTCTGTGTGGAGTTTGCATGTTCTCCCTGCATTCGCGTGGGTTTCCTCCGGGTGCTCCGGTTTCCCCCACAGTCCAAATACATGTGGTACAGGTGAATTGGGTTGGCTAAATTGTCCATAGTGTATGAGTTTGTGTGTGTGTGTATGTTTCCCAGAGATGGGTTGCGGCTGGAAGGGCATCCGCTGTGTAAAAACTTGCTGGATAAGTTGGCGGTTCATTCCTCTGTGGCGACCCCGGATTAATAAAGGGACTAAGCCGACAAGAAAATGAATGAATGAATATATATGTAATATATTATTAATATATATATATATATATATATATATATATATATATATATATATATATATATATATATATATATATATATATATATATATATATATATATATATATATATATATATATATGAATATTAATATCATTATTAATATTATATAATAATGACTGGAGTACTAATTTAATTTGAAACTACAGACCATTTTATATTTTTTGCATTTAATAAATGCATGAATGATGAACAGAATAATTTTGTTTGAAAAAAGAAGGAAAAACTGACCCCAAACTTTTGACTGGTAGTTTATAAAATGGATATTTAATTGATTCTACTTGGTGTTCAAAACTGTTGTAGATTTCACTACAAATATACACATGTACACCTGCAGTTGCTTAGCATCTATTCTACTATCATCACTGAGCCAAACAAACTTTTTCATTTGCTTTGTTTTATTAAACATTGCTATGTATATGAATTTATTTGCAGATTGTGTCGTGCCTAATAACAGCGCCCTTTATCTATTACAAATTAACTGGTAAACATTGACTTCTTGGGCGTATTACTTTAATAAACAAAGGCAAATATATTCAAATCAGTTATCAGTAACAGTGTGAAATAAATTTAGTCGGAGCAATACATTCACTTGCAAGGTCTTTGAACTGAAAACTTCACAATCAAGAATTTAAAAAGTTTAAAAAGGTTGCTGGTCCGAGTCCTGGCTTGACAAGTTGGCATTTCTGTGTGGAGTTTGCATATTCTCCTCATGTTCACATGGGTTTCCTCCGCGTGCTCAGGTTTCCCCCTCAGTCTAAAGACATGCGCTATAGGTAAACTGAATAAACTAAGTTGGCCATAGTGTATGTGCATTTGAGAGTGTGTTGGTGTTTCCCAATACTGGGTTGCAGTTGAATGGCATCCAATGTATAAAACATATGCTGGATGTGTTGGCGGTTCATTCCATTGTGGCTGCTCCTGATGAATAAAGGGACTAACCCGAAGGAAATTGAATAAATGAATGAATTTTGAGTTGCAGTTTGGGGTAAATAACCGATTGTTCTTCTGTTATTATTATTTTGTAATATTTAGACTTTTAGGTTGATGAATGTCACTGCAGTTCCTAAAATGATCCGCAACATCCCCAGTTCAACATGTGGGTTTCCCATGCTAGAGGAGCTGTGCATTGCCACTTCCTTTCACTCCTTTATGACTGACAATGACCTGAACAATGTGCTCCATGGCTCCCCCAATCTGCGTGTGCTGGACCTACGTGGAGGTTCCCGCATCACACCCACTGGCCTCTATGCTTTGCCTTGTGAGAGTAAGTTATTTTAATATAAGACCTCATTATTGTTAATGTAAACCATACACAGCTATTAGCTCTTAGACCTCACCCAAAAATGAAAATCGTCATTATTTACTCACTCTTTGCTTCAAACCTTTGAGTTTCTTTGTTCTGTTAGAAGCAAAACAAGATATTTTGAATAAAACTGGAAACTGGTAACCATTGGCTTTCATATTATTTGATTGTCTCTACTTTCTAGATTTTCTCTACACATCTTTTGTGTTCAAAAAAAAAAAAAATGCAGAGGAACCACTTGAGGGAGAACAAATAGTGATATGCTTTTCATTTTTGGGCTACTATTCCTTTAACATTAATAACTTGATTTCTGGGTTACAGTAAAATGCTGATTTTCCTAATTTCCACCCTTCTTTTGTGTAGGGCTGGAGTGTTTTTATTGGGGCTTGTATTTTAACAGCAATACCATGGTAGCATCTAAGAAAGGCATTCACATGCTTGCCCAGAAATGGAGCAACACCCTCAGAGAGCTTGATTTGGCCAACCAGCCATTTTCAGAAGAAGATTTAGAGATTGCAATGGGACATCTTGCACACAGTGTTGGAGTTGAATTTTTTCGCTCCCTGAACCTTAGTGGTACAAAAATCACTTCTTCAGCACTCAGGTAATTATGACATTGAAGTTTGACAAACACATATCCTTTCAGAAGGTTCACCACCCAGTAAAAGTTCTTTTTTATTATTTATAAGTTAATAGAGAAATTAAGACTTTTCCTTTATTTCAGTATATTGATTAAGATGTTGTGATATTTCGTTTTGCAGGTTACTAATAAACCAGGCACCAGCTCTGAAGTACTTGAATCTGTCTTCCTGCCGTTATCTGCCCAGAGGACTCAAACGTTTATATCATGGTCAAGAAGACATTCAGCTGCTCCTTGACAAATTGGATTGAAGTGTATGGACTGCTGATTTTTTGTGTATAAATCTAAAGCCACTTTGAAGTTATTGATACACTTGCTGGTGACATTTTCATACATGCCTGTATATCTCTTCTACCCTACTCTGCTACTACTATTTTTTCTATGTCCATGTGCTGGTATGCAATAAATGTTGTAAATGGTAATTTTACCAATCCTTTTTAAATAGAAAACATCTTTATAGTGAAACTTGAAAAAAGATCAAATAAAAAGATATATTACAACTGTATGTTTATTTAAATGTTTTGAATGTGGCAAAAAAGCATGAGTTAAAATGGTTAAATGCTAAATTTAACAACACTCTTTAACAAATAGCATTCACAAATGTACATTTTACTGATGATTTAAGAATTTAGCACTGCACATTTGTAAGGAAATAATAACCACTTAAATCAAGCATTTATAGATTATGATGTATTATTGGCATATTTCTAGCATACATAGAAACATAGTGATTGGAGTTGATAAAAGCAAGAATAGCTTAAATGGCATGATGCCTCTGATTTTAAATCTACTTTTTCAAAACAAGCAGACTTAGCCCAGTTTTTGGGTCTTTAACACAGCGTTCTACAAGCAGCAGGTATGTTAGGTTTTCTTGTGTGTTGGGATCAAAGAAACCTTTGGTGTCATCATCTGGATCAGAAAGGATCTTGTTCATCTCCTCATCAAAGTAGCCTCTTTGGTAAGCCACCTCTACTGGAACACGATGGCTGTACACTGGATCAATGATGCCCCCTGTAGCAATCTGAGCCTCTAGTAGACGAATACCATGTTCCTTGACAATTAGATCTTTTTTCAAGGCCTGGAACAAGGAAATTATTTTTCCTGTGTTGGGATCAGTGTAACCTGTGACTGCCCGTTCAGCAGAGAGCAGTTTGTTTTTCCATTCCACTCCAACAATCCCTTCAGACACTGCTTGCTCTACAGACAGCTTTTTATTTTTCACAGGGTCGATAACAAAGCCTGTGGCAGCCTGAGCCTCAAGCAAAACCAGAGATGTTCCAGGTGTCAGTAGTCCCTTATTTTTGGCTTCGAAGATGCTCATTGTCTGTTTGGTAGACTGCACAAATACACCAGCAATGCTGTTTGTTCCTTTCAGGTATTTTCGCACAGAGTCCATTTTGCTTACATGATCAACTGTGACTTTTCCAGAAGTCAGGTCTTTGTAAATTTTCTCATCAATGACTTTGGATTGCAGCAATTCATCAGCACTCACATCCTTTCTGATACCTTGAAAATTTGTATTTTGGGTTGTTTCTGTTGTGGTGGTGGTGGTAATGGTGTGGGTACTTGTTACGGATTTCTGTGACACCAGTGTTAGAACAATTTCTAGGAATTGTTCAATAGTTATAGTGCCTGATTTAAACTGTTGCACCAGTTCTCTTCTCTTTTCCTCAGATATATAACTGGAGTACAGCAGATCCCACAGGGTCACCAGCTGCCCTTGGTATTTACCTCCTGCTTTCTTTGTGGTTGTGGACTTAAGAATGTTCTTTGTATGTTCATCAATGAAGAAGTAGTACTCTCCCTTTTTCACAATTACGAGAAGGCTCAGGCCAGTGTTAGGATCTCTCACACAACGCTCGACTAGCTGCAGGTATGTGAGGTTTTCTTGTGTGTTGGGATCAAAGAAACCTTTGGTGTCATCATCTGGATCAGAAAGGATCTTGTTCATCTCCTCATCAAAGTAGCCTCTTTGGTAAGCCACCTCTACTGGAACACGATGGCTGTACACTGGATCAATGATGCCCCCTGTAGCAATCTGAGCCTCTAGTAGACGAATACCATGTTCCTTGACAATTAGATCTTTTTTCAAGGCCTGGAACAAGGAAATTATTTTTCCTGTGTTGGGATCAGTGTAACCTGTGACTGCCCGTTCAGCAGAAAGCAGTTTGTTTTTCCATTCCACTCCAACAATCCCTTCAGACACTGCTTGCTCTACAGACAGCTTTTTATTTTTCACAGGGTCGATAACAAAGCCTGTGGCAGCCTGAGCCTCAAGCAAAACCAGAGATGTTCCAGGTGTCAGTAGTCCCTTATTTTTGGCTTCGAAGATGCTCATTGTCTGTTTGGTAGACTGCACAAATACACCAGCAATGCTGTTTGTTCCTTTCAGGTATTTTCGCACAGAGTCCATTTTGCTTACATGATCAACTGTGACTTTTCCAGAAGTCAGGTCTTTGTAAATTTTCTCATCAATCACTTTGGATTGCAGCAATTCATCAGCACTCACATCCTTTCTGATACCTTGAAAATTTGTATTTTGGGTTGTTTCTGTTGTGGTGGTGGAGGTAATGGTGTGGGTACTTGTTACGGATTTCTGCGACACCAGTGTTAGAACAATTTCTAGGAATTGTTCAATAGTTATAGTGCCTGATTTAAACTGTTGCACCAGTTCTCTTCTCTTTTCCTCAGATATATAACTGGAGTACAGCAGATCCCACAGGGTCACCAGCTGCCCTTGGTATTTACCTCCTGCTTTCTTTGTGGTTGTGGACTTAAGAATGTTCTTTGTATGTTCATCAATAAAGAAGTAGTACTCTCCCTTTTTCACAATTACGAGAAGGCTCAGGCCAGTGTTAGGATCTCTCACACAACGCTCGACTAGCTGCAGGTATGTGAGGTTTTCTTGTGTGTTGGGATCAAAGAAACCTTTGGTGTCATCATCTGGATCAGCAAGGATCTTGTTCATCTCCTCATCAAAGTAGCTTCTTTGGTAAGCCACCTCTACTGGAACACGATGGCTGTACACTGGATCAATGATGCCCCCTGTAGCAATCTGAGCTTCTAACAGACGAATACCATGTTCCTTGACAATTAGATCTTTTTTCAAGGCCTGGAACAAGGAAATTATTTTTCCTGTGTTGGGATCAGTGTAACCTGTGACTGCCCGTTCAGCAGAGAGCAGTTTGTTTTTCCATTCCACTCCAACAATCCCTTCAGACACTGCTTGCTCTACAGACAGCTTTTTATTTTTCACAGGGTCGATAACAAAGCCTGTGGCAGCCTGAGCCTCAAGCAAAACCAGAGATGTTCCAGGTGTCAGTAGTCCCTTATTTTTGGCTTCGAAGATGCTCATTGTCTGTTTGGTAGACTGCACAAATACACCAGCAATGCTGTTTGTTCCTTTCAGGTATTTTCGCACAGAGTCCATTTTGCTTACATGATCAACTGTGACTTTTCCAGAAGTCAGGTCTTTGTAAATTTTCTCATCAATGACTTTGGATTGCAGCAATTCATCAGCACTCACATCCTTTCTGATACCTTGAAAATTTGTATTTTGGGTTGTTTCTGTTGTGGTGGTGGAGGTAATGGTGTGGGTACTTGTTACGGATTTCTGCGACACCAGTGTTAGAACAATTTCTAGGAATTGTTTAATAGTTATAGTGCCTGATTTAAACTGTTGCACCAGTTCTCTTTTCTTTTCCTCAGATATATAACTGGAGTACAGCAGATCCCACAGGGTCACCAGCTGCCCTTGGAATTTACCTCCTGCTTTCTTTGTTGTTGTAGACTTAAGGATGTTCTTTGTATGTTCATCAATGAAGAAGTAGTACTCTCCCTTTTTCACAATTACGAGAAGGCTCAGGCCAGTGTTAGGATCTCTCACACAACGCTCGACTAGCTGCAGGTATGTGAGGTTTTCTTGTGTGTTGGGATCAAAGAAACCTTTGGTGTCATCATCTGGATCAGCAAGGATCTTGTTCATCTCCTCATCAAAGTAGCCTCTTTGGTAAGCCACCTCTACTGGAACACGATGGCTGTACACTGGATCAATGATGCCCCCTGTAGCAATCTGAGCTTCTAACAGACGAATACCATGTTCCTTGACAATTAGATCTTTTTTCAAGGCCTGGAACAAGGAAATTATTTTTCCTGTGTTGGGATCAGTGTAACCTGTGACTGCCCGTTCAGCAGAAAGCAGTTTGTTTTTCCATTCCACTCCAACAATCCCTTCAGACACTGCTTGCTCTACAGACAGCTTTTTATTTTTCACAGGGTCGATAACAAAGCCTGTGGCAGCCTGAGCCTCAAGCAAAACCAGAGATGTTCCAGGTGTCAGTAGTCCCTTATTTTTGGCTTCGAAGATGCTCATTGTCTGTTTGGTAGACTGCACAAATACACCAGCAATGCTGTTTGTTCCTTTCAGGTATTTTCGCACAGAGTCCATTTTGCTTACATGATCAACTGTGACTTTTCCAGAAGTCAGGTCTTTGTAAATTTTCTCATCAATGACTTTGGATTGCAGCAATTCATCAGCACTCACATCCTTTCTGATACCTTGAAAATTTGTATTTTGGGTTGTTTCTGTTGTGGTGGTGGAGGTAATGGTGTGGGTACTTGTTACGGATTTCTGCGACACCAGTGTTAGAACAATTTCTAGGAATTGTTTAATAGTTATAGTGCCTGATTTAAACTGTTGCACCAGTTCTCTTTTCTTTTCCTCAGATATATAACTGGAGTACAGCAGATCCCACAGGGTCACCAGCTGCCCTTGGAATTTACCTCCTGCTTTCTTTGTTGTTGTAGACTTAAGGATGTTCTTTGTATGTTCATCAATGAAGAAGTAGTACTCTCCCTTTTTCACAATTACGAGAAGGCTCAGGCCAGTGTTAGGATCTCTCACACAACGCTCGACTAGCTGCAGGTATGTGAGGTTTTCTTGTGTGTTGGGATCAAAGAAACCTTTGGTGTCATCATCTGGATCAGCAAGGATCTTGTTCATCTCCTCATCAAAGTAGCCTCTTTGGTAAGCCACCTCTACTGGAACACGATGGCTGTATATGGGATCAATGATGCCCCCAGTGGCGATCTGAGCTTCTAACAGACGAATACCATGTTCCTTGACAATTAGATCTTTTTTCAAGGCCTGGAACAAGGAAATTATTTTTCCTGTGTTGGGATCAGTGTAACCTGTGACTGCCCGTTCAGCAGAGAGCAGTTTGTTTTTCCATTCCACTCCAACAATCCCTTCAGACACTGCTTGCTCTACAGACAGCTTTTTATTTTTCACAGGGTCGATAACAAAGCCTGTGGCAGCCTGAGCCTCAAGCAAAACCAGAGATGTTCCAGGTGTCAGTAGTCCCTTATTTTTGGCTTCGAAGATGCTCATTGTCTGTTTGGTAGACTGCACAAATACACCAGCAATGCTGTTTGTTCCTTTCAGGTATTTTCGCACAGAGTCCATTTTGCTTACATGATCAACTGTGACTTTTCCAGAAGTCAGGTCTTTGTAAATTTTCTCATCAATGACTTTGGATTGCAGCAATTCATCAGCACTCACATCCTTTCTGATACCTTGAAAATTTGTATTTTGGGTTGTTTCTGTTGTAGTGGTGGTGGTAATGGTGTGGGTACTTGTTACGGATTTCTGTGACACCAGTGTTAGAACAATTTCTAGGAATTGTTCAATAGTTATAGTGCCTGATTTAAACTGTTGCACCAGTTCTCTTCTCTTTTCCTCAGATATATAACTGGAGTACAGCAGATCCCACAGGGTCACCAGCTGCCCTTGGTATTTACCTCCTGCTTTCTTTGTGGTTGTGGACTTAAGAATGTTCTTTGTATGTTCATCAATGAAGAAGTAGTACTCTCCCTTTTTCACAATTACGAGAAGGCTCAGGCCAGTGTTAGGATCTCTCACACAACGCTCGACTAGCTGCAGGTATGTGAGGTTTTCTTGTGTGTTGGGATCAAAGAAACATTTGGTGTCATCATCTGGATCAGAAAGGATCTTGTTCATCTCCTCATCAAAGTAGCCTCTTTGGTAAGCCACCTCTACTGGAACACGATGGCTGTACACTGGATCAATGATGCCCCCTGTAGCAATCTGAGCCTCTAGTAGACGAATACCATGTTCCTTGACAATTAGATCTTTTTTCAAGGCCTGGAACAAGGAAATTATTTTTCCTGTGTTGGGATCAGTGTAACCTGTGACTGCCCGTTCAGCAGAGAGCAGTTTGTTTTTCCATTCCACTCCAACAATCCCTTCAGACACTGCTTGCTCTACAGACAGCTTTTTATTTTTCACAGGGTCGATAACAAAGCCTGTGGCAGCCTGAGCCTCAAGCAAAACCAGAGATGTTCCAGGTGTCAGTAGTCCCTTATTTTTGGCTTCGAAGATGCTCATTGTCTGTTTGGTAGACTGCACAAATACACCAGCAATGCTGTTTGTTCCTTTCAGGTATTTTCGCACAGAGTCCATTTTGCTTACATGATCAACTGTGACTTTTCCAGAAGTCAGGTCTTTGTAAATTTTCTCATCAATGACTTTGGATTGCAGCAATTCATCAGCACTCACATCCTTTCTGATACCTTGAAAATTTGTATTTTGGGTTGTTTCTGTTGTGGTGGTGGTGGTAATGGTGTGGGTACTTGTTACGGATTTCTGTGACACCAGTGTTAGAACAATTTCTAGGAATTGTTCAATAGTTATAGTGCCTGATTTAAACTGTTGCACCAGTTCTCTTCTCTTTTCCTCAGATATATAACTGGAGTACAGCAGATCCCACAGGGTCACCAGCTGCCCTTGGTATTTACCTCCTGCTTTCTTTGTGGTTGTGGACTTAAGAATGTTCTTTGTATGTTCATCAATAAAGAAGTAGTACTCTCCCTTTTTCACAATTACGAGAAGGCTCAGGCCAGTGTTAGGATCTCTCACACAACGCTCGACTAGCTGCAGGTATGTGAGGTTTTCTTGTGTGTTGGGATCAAAGAAACCTTTGGTGTCATCATCTGGATCAGAAAGGATCTTGTTCATCTCCTCATCAAAGTAGCTTCTTTGGTAAGCCACCTCTACTGGAACACGATGGCTGTACACTGGATCAATGATGCCCCCTGTAGCAATCTGAGCTTCTAACAGACGAATACCATGTTCCTTGACAATTAGATCTTTTTTCAAGGCCTGGAACAAGGAAATTATTTTTCCTGTGTTGGGATCAGTGTAACCTGTGACTGCCCGTTCAGCAGAGAGCAGTTTGTTTTTCCATTCCACTCCAACAATCCCTTCAGACACTGCTTGCTCTACAGACAGCTTTTTATTTTTCACAGGGTCGATAACAAAGCCTGTGGCAGCCTGAGCCTCAAGCAAAACCAGAGATGTTCCAGGTGTCAGTAGTCCCTTATTTTTGGCTTCGAAGATGCTCATTGTCTGTTTGGTAGACTGCACAAATACACCAGCAATGCTGTTTGTTCCTTTCAGGTATTTTCGCACAGAGTCCATTTTGCTTACATGATCAACTGTGACTTTTCCAGAAGTCAGGTCTTTGTAAATTTTCTCATCAATGACTTTGGATTGCAGCAATTCATCAGCACTCACATCCTTTCTGATACCTTGAAAATTTGTATTTTGGGTTGTTTCTGTTGTGGTGGTGGAGGTAATGGTGTGGGTACTTGTTACGGATTTCTGCGACACCAGTGTTAGAACAATTTCTAGGAATTGTTTAATAGTTATAGTGCCTGATTTAAACTGTTGCACCAGTTCTCTTTTCTTTTCCTCAGATATATAACTGGAGTACAGCAGATCCCACAGGGTCACCAGCTGCCCTTGGAATTTACCTCCTGCTTTCTTTGTTGTTGTAGACTTAAGGATGTTCTTTGTATGTTCATCAATGAAGAAGTAGTACTCTCCCTTTTTCACAATTACGAGAAGGCTCAGGCCAGTGTTAGGATCTCTCACACAACGCTCGACTAGCTGCAGGTATGTGAGGTTTTCTTGTGTGTTGGGATCAAAGAAACCTTTGGTGTCATCATCTGGATCAGCAAGGATCTTGTTCATCTCCTCATCAAAGTAGCCTCTTTGGTAAGCCACCTCTACTGGAACACGATGGCTGTATATGGGATCAATGATGCCCCCAGTGGCGATCTGAGCTTCTAACAGACGAATACCATGTTCCTTGACAATTAGATCTTTTTTCAAGGCCTGGAACAAGGAAATTATTTTTCCTGTGTTGGGATCAGTGTAACCTGTGACTGCCCGTTCAGCAGAGAGCAGTTTGTTTTTCCATTCCACTCCAACAATCCCTTCAGACACTGCTTGCTCTACAGACAGCTTTTTATTTTTCACAGGGTCGATAACAAAGCCTGTGGCAGCCTGAGCCTCAAGCAAAACCAGAGATGTTCCAGGTGTCAGTAGTCCCTTATTTTTGGCTTCGAAGATGCTCATTGTCTGTTTGGTAGACTGCACAAATACACCAGCAATGCTGTTTGTTCCTTTCAGGTATTTTCGCACAGAGTCCATTTTGCTTACATGATCAACTGTGACTTTTCCAGAAGTCAGGTCTTTGTAAATTTTCTCATCAATGACTTTGGATTGCAGCAATTCATCAGCACTCACATCCTTTCTGATACCTTGAAAATTTGTATTTTGGGTTGTTTCTGTTGTAGTGGTGGTGGTAATGGTGTGGGTACTTGTTACGGATTTCTGTGACACCAGTGTTAGAACAATTTCTAGGAATTGTTCAATAGTTATAGTGCCTGATTTAAACTGTTGCACCAGTTCTCTTCTCTTTTCCTCAGATATATAACTGGAGTACAGCAGATCCCACAGGGTCACCAGCTGCCCTTGGTATTTACCTCCTGCTTTCTTTGTGGTTGTGGACTTAAGAATGTTCTTTGTATGTTCATCAATGAAGAAGTAGTACTCTCCCTTTTTCACAATTACGAGAAGGCTCAGGCCAGTGTTAGGATCTCTCACACAACGCTCGACTAGCTGCAGGTATGTGAGGTTTTCTTGTGTGTTGGGATCAAAGAAACATTTGGTGTCATCATCTGGATCAGAAAGGATCTTGTTCATCTCCTCATCAAAGTAGCCTCTTTGGTAAGCCACCTCTACTGGAACACGATGGCTGTACACTGGATCAATGATGCCCCCTGTAGCAATCTGAGCCTCTAGTAGACGAATACCATGTTCCTTGACAATTAGATCTTTTTTCAAGGCCTGGAACAAGGAAATTATTTTTCCTGTGTTGGGATCAGTGTAACCTGTGACTGCCCGTTCAGCAGAGAGCAGTTTGTTTTTCCATTCCACTCCAACAATTCCTTCAGACACTGCTTGCTCTACAGACAGCTTTTTATTTTTCACAGGGTCGATAACAAAGCCTGTGGCAGCCTGAGCCTCAAGCAAAACCAGAGATGTTCCAGGTGTCAGTAGTCCCTTATTTTTGGCTTCGAAGATGCTCATTGTCTGTTTGGTAGACTGCACAAATACACCAGCAATGCTGTTTGTTCCTTTCAGGTATTTTCGCACAGAGTCCATTTTGCTTACATGATCAACTGTGACTTTTCCAGAAGTCAGGTCTTTGTAAATTTTCTCATCAATGACTTTGGATTGCAGCAATTCATCAGCACTCACATCCTTTCTGATACCTTGAAAATTTGTATTTTGGGTTGTTTCTGTTGTAGTGGTGGTGGTAATGGTGTGGGTACTTGTTACGGATTTCTGTGACACCAGTGTTAGAACAATTTCTAGGAATTGTTCAATAGTTATAGTGCCTGATTTAAACTGTTGCACCAGTTCTCTTCTCTTTTCCTCAGATATATAACTGGAGTACAGCAGATCCCACAGGGTCACCAGCTGCCCTTGGTATTTACCTCCTGCTTTCTTTGTGGTTGTGGACTTAAGAATGTTCTTTGTATGTTCATCAATGAAGAAGTAGTACTCTCCCTTTTTCACAATTACGAGAAGGCTCAGGCCAGTGTTAGGATCTCTCACACAACGCTCGACTAGCTGCAGGTATGTGAGGTTTTCTTGTGTGTTGGGATCAAAGAAACATTTGGTGTCATCATCTGGATCAGAAAGGATCTTGTTCATCTCCTCATCAAAGTAGCCTCTTTGGTAAGCCACCTCTACTGGAACACGATGGCTGTACACTGGATCAATGATGCCCCCTGTAGCAATCTGAGCCTCTAGTAGACGAATACCATGTTCCTTGACAATTAGATCTTTTTTCAAGGCCTGGAACAAGGAAATTATTTTTCCTGTGTTGGGATCAGTGTAACCTGTGACTGCCCGTTCAGCAGAGAGCAGTTTGTTTTTCCATTCCACTCCAACAATCCCTTCAGACACTGCTTGCTCTACAGACAGCTTTTTATTTTTCACAGGGTCGATAACAAAGCCTGTGGCAGCCTGAGCCTCAAGCAAAACCAGAGATGTTCCAGGTGTCAGTAGTCCCTTATTTTTGGCTTCGAAGATGCTCATTGTCTGTTTGGTAGACTGCACAAATACACCAGCAATGCTGTTTGTTCCTTTCAGGTATTTTCGCACAGAGTCCATTTTGCTTACATGATCAACTGTGACTTTTCCAGAAGTCAGGTCTTTGTAAATTTTCTCATCAATGACTTTGGATTGCAGCAATTCATCAGCACTCACATCCTTTCTGATACCTTGAAAATTTGTATTTTGGGTTGTTTCTGTTGTGGTGGTGGTGGTAATGGTGTGGGTACTTGTTACGGATTTCTGTGACACCAGTGTTAGAACAATTTCTAGGAATTGTTCAATAGTTATAGTGCCTGATTTAAACTGTTGCACCAGTTCTCTTCTCTTTTCCTCAGATATATAACTGGAGTACAGCAGATCCCACAGGGTCACCAGCTGCCCTTGGTATTTACCTCCTGCTTTCTTTGTGGTTGTGGACTTAAGAATGTTCTTTGTATGTTCATCAATAAAGAAGTAGTACTCTCCCTTTTTCACAATTACGAGAAGGCTCAGGCCAGTGTTAGGATCTCTCACACAACGCTCGACTAGCTGCAGGTATGTGAGGTTTTCTTGTGTGTTGGGATCAAAGAAACCTTTGGTGTCATCATCTGGATCAGAAAGGATCTTGTTCATCTCCTCATCAAAGTAGCCTCTTTGGTAAGCCACCTCTACTGGAACACGATGGCTGTACACTGGATCAATGATGCCCCCTGTAGCAATCTGAGCCTCTAGTAGACGAATACCATGTTCCTTGACAATAAGATCTTTTTTCAAGGCCTGGAACAAGGAAATTATTTTTCCTGTGTTGGGATCAGTGTAACCTGTGACTGCCCGTTCAGCAGAAAGCAGTTTGTTTTTCCATTCCACTCCAACAATCCCTTCAGACACTGCTTGCTCTACAGACAGCTTTTTATTTTTCACAGGGTCGATAACAAAGCCTGTGGCAGCCTGAGCCTCAAGCAAAACCAGAGATGTTCCAGGTGTCAGTAGTCCCTTATTTTTGGCTTCGAAGATGCTCATTGTCTGTTTGGTAGACTGCACAAATACACCAGCAATGCTGTTTGTTCCTTTCAGGTATTTTCGCACAGAGTCCATTTTGCTTACATGATCAACTGTGACTTTTCCAGAAGTCAGGTCTTTGTAAATTTTCTCATCAATGACTTTGGATTGCAGCAATTCATCAGCACTCACATCCTTTCTGATACCTTGAAAATTTGTATTTTGGGTTGTTTCTGTTGTGGTGGTGGTGGTAATGGTGTGGGTACTTGTTACGGATTTCTGTAACACCAGTGTTAGAACAATTTCAAGGAATTGTTCAATAGTTATAGTGCCTGATTTAAACTGTTGCACCAGTTCTCTTCTCTTTTCCTCAGATATATAACTGGAGTACAGCAGATCCCACAGGGTCACCAGCTGCCCTTGGAATTTACCTCCTGCTTTCTTTGTGGTTGTGGACTTAAGAATGTTCTTTGTATGGTCATCAATGAAGAAGTAATACTCTCCCTTTTTCACAATTACAAGAAGGCTCAGACAAGTGTTGGGGTCTCTCACACAACGATCCACTAATTGCAGGTATGTGAGGTTTTCTTGTGTGTTGGGATCAAAGAAACCTTTGGTGTCATCATCTGGATCAGCAAGGATCTTGTTCATCTCCTCATCAAAGTAGCCTCTTTGGTAAGCCACCTCTACTGGAACACGATGGCTGTGTATGGGATCAATGATGCCCCCAGTGGCGATCTGAGCTTCTAATAGACGAATACCGTGCTCCTTGACAATGAGATCTTTTTTCAATGCCTGGAACAAAGAGATGGTTTTGCCTGTGTAGGGGTCTGTGTACCCAGTGACTGCCCGTTCAGCAGAGAGCAGTTTGCTTTTCCATTCCATCCCAACAATTCCTTCAGCCACCGCCTGCTCTACAGACAGCTTTTTGTTCTTCACTGGGTCAATAACAAAGCCAGTGGCAGCTTGTGCCTCAAGTAAAACCAGAGAGGTTCCAGGTGTTAAGAGTCCCTTATTTTTGGCTTCAAAAATACTCATTGTTTGTTTAGTAGATTGCACAAATACACCAGCAATGCAATTTGTTGCACCAAGGTATTTTTGGATTGACTCCATGTTGTTGATGTCTTCATCATCGACTTCATTGTTTATAAGCTTGCCAATCATTTCTTTTGAGATGATTTTTGCCTCAAATAGTTCACTTGCTGACACTTGTCTTCTTAGACCTTTGAAAGAATGCCTTTTTGTTGTTACCTCAATTATTATTGCTGTCACTATTTGTGTTATCTCTTCTATAGACAGTTTGTTTTGTTTGTATTGGTCTAGTAACTCTTTCCTTTTCTCTGCAGAAATATACTCAGAGTTTAGTGCATCCCAGAGTGATACGCGTTTGTCTGCAAATTTTCCAGCATTTGTGATCACAGATTTTTCTTTGAAGACGTTTAATATTTGTTCTTCATTGTAGGCTGAGCTTTCAGCATTGTTTTCCGTCACTGGGAGAAGCAGCAGGCTGGTGGTTGAATCCCTTTCACATTTGCTCATGAGTTGACTGTAATTAAGGGGCTCTTTTGTTTGGGGATCTGAAAAGCCATTTTCACTTTTTCCAATGTTTGCCAGAAGATCGTTGGTCTCTTTGCTCAAGAATCCTTGTTTTATTGCTATCTGAACAGGGACCCGGTGGCTTCCAATTGGATCAACAATTCCCCCTGTGGCAAGCTGTGCATGTAATAGGTTTTGTCCTTGTTTTTGAGGGATGAGACCTTTTTTCATTGCTTCGAATAAGCATATTTGCTCATTTGTGTATGGGTCTGTGAAACCAGTGACAGCTCGTTCAGCCAGTAGTAAGTGCTCTAGTATCTCTGGTCCAATTAGCTGAGCTTTGACAGCCTCCAGAACTGAGTGATGTGTGTTCTTGATTGGATCAATGACATAGCCAGTCGCTGCCTGAGCCTCAAGCAAGGACAATGCTACATCAGCAGTAAGCAAGCCATCATTTTTTGCCTTGTATACACTTAACACCTTTCCTGATGGGTGAAGTTTAACTCCAGCAATACTCCTTGTGCCTTTCAAGTACTTTTGTACAGATTCAAGTTTAAGCATGTTTTCAAGTGTTTCCTTACCATTTTGCAGCTGTTTGTAAGTAGTGGTGTCAATGATTCCAGACTCATGCAACTGTTTAACAGAAACAGGTTTTCTTAGGCCCATTGTTGTTTGAGAGTTTGCCTCTTTCTGCTCTAGGGTTTCAATAGTTGTGGTAACAATGGTGACAACATCCTGGATATTTATTTTGGCCAAACGATACTTTTCAAAGTACTGTTGCCTCTGTTCATCTGTGAAGTATACAGAATGAAGGATCTCCCAAAGAGACATTGATTTTCCAGAGAAACGACCAACAGGAATGACAACTTTGTGTTTTTCAAAGTCCTCCTTAATCTCGAAATCTGAGAGAAACTTCTGTGATTTTTCTTGTGTTTTTTCTTTTTCGGTGACTGGAAGAAAGAGAAGACCAGTATCCGCATCCTTGATGCACCTTGCCATCATATCCATGTAGGTCAGATTTTCTTGCGTGGTAGGATAAAAGAATCCTTTCGTGTCATCACTCTTATCAGAAAGGATCTGGTTTAAGTCTGCATCAAAATAGCCCTTTCTGAAAGCAACATCAAGTGGCAAATGTAAACATGTGATTGGATCAATAATGCCACCTGTAGCAATCTGGGCTTCAAGCAGACGAATGCCATGCTGCTTTACAATGAGGTCCTTCTTGATGGCTTCAAAAAGTGAAATTTTCTTTCCAGTATATGGGTCTTTATAACCAGTCACAGCTTTCTCAGCAGCCAGCAGTTTTTCATACAGCTCTGGAACAATGACATTCTGCTTTAGTGCCTCTTCAACAGTGAGTTTCTTGGCTTGTATTGGATCAATGATAAACCCAGTGGCAGCCTGTGCTTCAAGAAGACACAAGGCAGTGCCAGGGGTAAGATGGTTCTCTTTTTTGGCTTGGTAGATGCTCATTTTACGGTTAGACTTTTGTAATAGGACACCAGCTATACAGCTTGTTCCCCTTAGGAAGTTCATCACAGTGCCCATCTCGGTAAGGTCTTTAATTGTTAGCTTTCCCTCAAGCACATTTTTGTATGTTGTTTCATCTATTATTCCCAGGTTCTGCAGCTCCAGAATGGAGACTTTTCCCCTGAGACCTTCTACACTAAGATCAGCATTTCTTTGTACTTCTTTACTCTCAATGATCTTTAAAATTATTGCAATGATTTCTTCAGTGGTGATAATTTTTGACTTGTAACTTTTTAACAGCTCCTGCCTTTTCTCCTCGAACAAATATTCAGAGTTGAGGAGATCCCAAAGTGTCACTTTCTTGTTACTGAATCTCCCGTATCTCACTGAGACATATGTGGTTTGGAAAGTCTCCTTGATGCTGTCCCCTATCTTAACTCTCTTGTCATTTCCTTTGATTTTTAAGAGGCAAAGGCCTGTGCTTTGATCAGTGACACATCTAGACATAAGCTGCATGTAAGTGAGGTTTTCATGAGTATTTGGGTCAAAGAACCCTTTCGTGTCATCAGTTGGATCGTTAAGGATCTGATTCATTTCAGTATCAAAGTATCCTCGTTTATAAGCAATATGAACTGGAATGCGATGGCTGTTTACTGGATCAATAATGCCTCCTGTAGCAATCTGGGCCTCTAGCAAACGGATGCCATGATCTTTCACTATTAAATCTTTCTGCATTGCTTGAAACAATGAGATTTTCTTGCCAGTGTAAGGATCTTGGTAACCTGTCACTGCCTTCTCTGCTGAGCATAGTTTTGCATGAACATCAACCCCTACCACTCGTGCCTTCACTGCATCATCTACAGAGAACTTTCGATTAGCAATTGGGTCAATTATGAATCCCGTTGCAGCCTGTGCTTCCAAAAGAACAAGTGACGTTCCTGGTCTCAAGATTCCTTTTTGTCGTGCTTGGTAGATTGACATTACTTGGGAGTCAGGAAGCAGCACACCAGCAATGCCTGGTTTACCTTGTAGGTAAGTTTGCACAGATTCATCCTCTGTAACGTCTTTCACAGTCTTTTTTCCTTCTCTCAGGTCTTTCAGATCATTCTCTGTGATGATGTCAGCCTCAACAAGCTGCGTTGCACTAACTTTTTCCCTTATACCTTCAAAAACCACTTTAGCTGTTTTCACTGAATATTCGATGATCTCCAGAACTTTGGTGATTAGAATTTCAATAGTCAGTGTTCTGGATTTGTATTGCTGGATAAAATCTTGCCTTTGCTGTTCAGTGAAGTATTCAGACATGAGTAATTCCCACAGTGAAACTGTCATTCCCATGTATTTTCCACATGTCACTTTTACCTTGACACCCTTGAAGATTTTTTTGATGTCATAGTCAATGAATGTGTGATTCCGATTACCAGATGGATCCTGAATGGGCAACAATGTGAGTCCTGTAGCAGGATCAATAACACAGTGATCGAGGAGTTGCAGATATGTCAAATTTTCCTTTGTGTTCGGGTCAAAGAATCCTTTAGTGTCATCCCCAGTGTCCTCAAGGATGGCGTTCATCTCCTCATTGAAGAAGCCACGCTTGTATGCTACATCTACTGGTACTCTGTGACTGTTTATGGGATCAATAATTCCACCAGTTGCAATCTGTGCTTCAAGTAAGCGGATCCCATGCTCCTTCACAATCAGTTCCTTCTTCAGAGCTTGAAAAAGTGATATGGTTTCACCAGTGTATGGATCCTTATAACCAGTGACTGCACGTTCTGCTGCAAGCAGTTTTGCATGGTATTCTGGTCCTACAATTTTCTGTTTAATGGCTTCATGTACACTGTATGTCTTGTTTTCAACAGGGTCTATCATGAATCCAGTTGCAGCCTGTGCTTCTAGAAGAATCAAACCTGTACCAGGCATGATTATTCCCTGTCTCATTGCCTGATAGATGCTCATTTTCTTATTCGTGGACAGCAACGCTACTCCACCAATGCTCTTTTTACCTTCTAGATATTCTTTCACTGTTTCCATTAGCATCACATCCTGGGTTGTGGTTTTTCCCTTATGTAGATTTTCAAATGTCTGTTGGTCAATTATTTTTGATGCCAGGAGCTCTGCAGAGGTAACTCCTCTTCTGAGGCCTTTGAATGTGATGTATATTGGGAACAGCAGTAAACCTGTTTCTGGGGCCACAGTGCATTTCTTGATCAGGGTTGGATAGGTGAGATTTTCCTGAGAGTTTGGGTCGTAGAATACTTTTAGAGCATCCTTCTGGCCTCTGAAAAGATTTTCGTCATAGTGACCTCTTCTGTAGGCTTGTTCTTCTGTTAGGTAGCATTTTTCAATAGGGTCATAAATCCCTTTGGCAGAGATCTGTGCCTCAAGTAATCTAATGCCATATTCCTTTGGTATTACATCTTTCTGCATGGCCTGGAAGAGTGAAATTTTTTGGTTGGTGTAGGGATCTGTGTAGCCCACGATGGCCCTCTCAGCTAACTGAAGTTTCTCTTTCAATTCACATCCCACAATTCCTTCCTTTACTGCATCTTCCACAGAGCATGTCCTGTTTTTGACTGGGTCGATGATTCCTCCTGTTGCAGCTTGGGCTTCTAGCAGTGCAAGGCATGATCCTGGATTTAACAAGCGCTTCTTGTAGGCTTGGTATATTGTAATGGTTTCATTTGAATTTTCAAGGAACACTCCAGCTACTGGCCCCTGAAAGTTATTTAGAGCTGGCATATTTTTTTCTGGATATTTTCTTGGACCAGGCTCTGTGGATTAGATAAGAATAATTGTTAGTTGTGCATTTAAATACTTGTTTATCCTGAAACATTGAAGTCATCCACATTCAGGAAAAATTAGACATTACAAAACTATTTATTCCAGCTAGATTTATTTATTTATTGTAAAATATTTATTTATTAACAGCTTCCTGTAGTTCAAATTTTCCTGTTTATATCCAGGACTTTGATCTCTGCTTTACTGTTTAACAAATTGACTAGCAGTCTTTAAACATATTCTAGAAGAAGTAATATTGAAATATGTAGAAAATCTAGGAAGCTAATAATAAAAATGTTGTGCTGTAATTTACATGACTAAGATAGTAATGTTTGATTAAATTATAATGTCAATGCAAATTCATTCTATTAAATTTTCAAGATAATCAGAGCTTAGATCCAGATCTAATGTAATTAGAAAACATAAATAATAATTAAAAACTATTAAACACGTTATGTAGATCTATTGTAAACAATATTACAGTGTGTTCACAGCAAAACCGCCTTTAGCATAAATGTATGCTCTGCTGAAACAGTTCTGCTGTCTTGACAGGGAAAAAAAAAAGCTTTCAGAGCATTGCAACGTTAGGAAAAATGTGGCTTTGTTTTGTATGAAACCATGGAAAACCGGAAATACAGGAAGCTTGTGTATTCTTGAAGAATGTCAGAATGATTAATGACCCAGACAGATCTTTTTCATATGCCAGTTCAGCCTGATCTCACGAGAAAACGTAAGTATTTTACGTTTTGCCA